>NW_011494826.1:11054554-11055538 GCF_000754665.1 Bison bison bison | reverse complement strand
TTTGAATTAGGAATTTAAATTAATCTCCAATAATCAGGGTAACAGTCTTAATTAAAAAAAAAAGAAACAATACTAACTACTAAATTCGCAGAACCTAAAGTGCTGTGAAAGTATCTGACAGGTTAAGGTGATGGTCACTAAAACTTCACCTTTGTTAATATCCTGCATTTTTTGTTTGATTTTTTGCCATTTCCACTTAACGTGTTTTAATGTCTCCATTTGATGGTGTCTTCTTCAGAAAGACTGCTGTGGTTGGGTGGGGGGGTCTCCATCCTCTCAATGTCTGTAATAAAATGTACCTGCCGGGTACATACTATATATTCAAAATGCAGATATACACTTTTAAAGAATAAATTAATAAATGGCCTAAGAATGTGGATTTAGGCCTAATTCTCATGTTTGTGTTCATTTAATTCTCAATGTTTGTGTGTGTTAGTCATTCAGTTGTGTCTGACTCTTTGTGACTGCATGGACTGTAGTCAACCAGACTCCTCTGTTCATGGAATTTTTCAGGCAAGAATACTGGAGTGGATGCCATTTCCTTTTCCAGGGGATGTTCCCAACCCAGGGATTGAACCCAAGTCTCCTGCTTAGCAGGCAGATTCTTTAGCACTGAGCCACTTGGGAAGCCCAAGAACACCATTACCATAATGCCAAAACCAGACAAAGGTGTGGCAAAAGAAAAAAAGAAATTATAGGCCAATCGCTTTGATGAATATAGATTTGAAAATCCTTAATGGTGAGGTCTGTGGTACACTGGCCAAAGGGAACAACTTACGCTCAACTCTAGCTGATTGCTGCCAGACAGCCATTTTATATATATATATATATGTATATAGGAAAAGGAAATGGCAACCCATTCCAGTATTCTTGCCTGGAGAATCCCATGGACGGAGGAGCCTAGGGGGCTACAGTCCACGGGGTCGCAAAGAGTTGGACAGGACTGAGTGACTTCACTCACTCATATATATATATATATATATA
>NW_011494826.1:11034702-11054454 GCF_000754665.1 Bison bison bison | reverse complement strand
AAAGATGCTTACTCCTTGGAAGGAAAGTTATGACCAACCTAGATAGCATATTCAAAAGCAGAGACATTACTTTGCTAACAAAGGTCCGTCTAGTCAAGGCTATGGTTTTTCCAGTAGTCTTGTATGGATGTGAGATTTGGACTGTGAAGAAAGCTGAGCACCGAAGAATTGATGCTTTTGAACTGTGGTGTTGGAGAAGACTCTTGAGAGCCCCTTGGGCTGCAAGGAGATCCAACCAGTCCATTCTAAAGGAGATCAGCCCTGGGTGTTCTTTGGAAGGACTGATGCTAAAGCTGAAACTCCAGTACTTTGGCCACCTCATGCAAAGAGTTGACACATTTGAAATGACCCTGATGCTGGGAGGGATTGGGGGCAGGAGGAAAAGGGGACAACAGAGGATGAGATGGCTGGATGGCATCACGGACTTGATGGACGTGAGTGTGAGTGAACTCCGGGAGTTGGTGATGGACAGGGAGGCCTGGCGTGCTGCAATTCATGGGGTCGCAAAGAGTCGGACACAACTGAGCAACTGAACTGAACTGAACTGAACTGAACTCAGTCATGTTTGACTCTTTGCAACCCCATGGACTGTAGCCTGCCTGGGAATTGAACCCAGCTCTCCTGCATTGCAGGCAGAGTCTTTACCACCTGAGCGCCACCAAGGAAGACTGTATATAGTATATACAAAAGTCAAGAGGTTAAGCACCAGCTTCATTCAAATACTATGAGTAGGAAAGAGGCCCACATAAAGTCTGGAACAGGGGATTCAACACGTTGGTGCTGGAACTACAAGGTGACAATCACATAAGTAGCATTTACACTGAATTCATGAGTGTTTCAAGAAACTGTAAAACACAATTCTCATGAATGGCTGGATGTTTGAATCACCTGGAAGGTTTTGTTTGCTTTCCCTTTCAGTCCAAATTTCCAGGTCACCTCCTTAACCAGAAAAGTAAAAATATCCGGGAAGACCACCCACGGATCTGTCTTTATATTGATAACAACTACTGGATGGGCAACTTGGCTTCCCCAGGACTTCCATATATTCTGTGAGCCACTTTGTGAAAGGAATGAAGTCCCTTGAAATGCCGTTACTTCAACAAAGCCAAGGTTAACCTAAACATTTACCTAATAAGACAACTGAAGTAGAAGAACGAAAGAACTTGATCATATGCTCAATCTCTGAACATCATAAAATGAAACTAAGATAAACCTCTTTGGATTTGGTAGGTAAATGCTGCAGTGTGAGCTAGGAAATAGCCAACAGCTTTTCTTTTACACACTGGACATTTTTATAATGAAAGTTTACTCGAGAAAAGTAAAATCACATGCTGCATCTGAAGAGACCCTTCTGCTCGAAAGGACCCAGCAGGAATCTGAAATACTGTTATCATTTTCCTGATGTGCCAACAGAATGTGCCTGTTCTTTTGACAGATGTGTTCCTTACAAGTTGTGCAAACCTGAATATTTTCAAGTAGTTGAAACAATGACCCCTATATTTAAAGAAAACATGAAATGAATATTCTTTATTACAAAGTTTTTAGAGCTTTTTAAACAACCTCAAATGTGTTTGTTTTGTTTTTTACTGTACAACTGTACAATAACTAGCTTGTTATTATGTTCACATGGGTATTATGCAGAACTCTAGAACACAAAACCACATATGACACAAGTCTGCTAATTAGAAAACTGGTGTACTAAAATTTGGGGGGAAAGGACACATCTGAATTATGAAAAAAAAAACACGTTACTCAAAACATAATTTAATGATTGCTCTTTAGTGCTAAAGTCAACAGTTCTTAACATGGATACACCATTTTGAAAGTGGAAAAGAATATAATGTGCTTTACGCCAGATTGTCGGAAATGTGTATGTTCCTTAAAGTGAATTACACCATTGGAACTTGCATTTATATGAAACTTGTATTTTCTAACTTTTATTCATATGAGCCATTTAATTGTTACCTTCTCATTAGTGAGACTTTTTAAAAATTATGTATGGGAAATTAAACAGCAAAGCAAATATCCACTATTATTGTTATCCCCATTTTATAGATGAAAAAAATAGATTCAGGGAAATTAAGAGCTCTGTCCAAGGTCACACATGGAGTAAGTGATAGAAGTGGAAATTCAATTCACATTTTCTGGCTCCCAACTCATTTTCATCAGAAATGCAAAGAAACAGCTTGCAAATGTTAATGAACAATTTTCCTTTGGCTCTGAATAAAGTAGAGCCAAAATGTCATTTTGTAGGACCTAGAAATGAATTCTTGGCCCAAAATAGGATTGCCATCAATTTTCATCCAAAATTTAAAGCATATTTAGGCCAAAAATCCAGTAAATATGGGCTTTTTGTCTACAGTGGTTAGAAGAAAGAAGAGAACAAAAAGTTTCTCAACAAATCTATCCTTCGCTTTGAGCTGGTTCATAAGTCAGTTGGTCTTTGGGTGAAAGGAAATAAATTCATCACCTGTACTGACTGACTGTTCCTATGAAAGGTATCAAAGTAAAGAAACAGTTATAGTTTGTACGCATTAAAGCTATAAGAAAACAAGATGAGTATCAGATTCTCCTCACAGAATACCTTGGGAAGGTGAGTAGGAAAGATTTGAAAAGTGAAAGTCTTAGTAGCTCAGTCATGTCTGGACTTGTTGTGACCCATGGAATGTAGCCCTTTGGACTCCTCTGTCCATGGAATTCTCCAGGCAAGAATACTGGATTGGGTTACCATTCCTTCTCCAGGGGATCTTCCCAACCCAGGGATCGAACCCCCATCTCCCGCATTGCAGGCAGATTCTTTACTGTTTGAGCCACAGGAAAGAACTGAAGACCTGCAGCAAAGTCTGATGGGGCTTCCCAGGTGGCGCCAATGTAAAGAACCCTCCTGCTAATGCAAGAGAAGTAGGAGTTGCGGGTTTGTTCCCTTTCCCAAGGTATTCTGTTGGGAAGATCTGCTGGAGGAGGGCATGGCAACCCACTCCAGTATTCTTGCCTGGGGTCACAAAGAGTCAAACACGACTGAAGCGACTTAGCACACAAGCACCAGAGCCTGTTACCTTGCCAGAGATATTTGGTACAAGGTTTGAGGGAAAATGCTTACTTTCCACCTCTTATGTTTCCTTTCATGTGGCGGACTGTGACAATGCAATGTGTTAGCATTACAGTTCTGGTCTTCCTACATCCCCTAATTCACTCCATCCTCACTAGTGGGTTTGGGAGAAAAAACTAGCAGATAGAGTTGGAACCTTCCTCTTCTCTCTGTTTTTGAGTTGGTCTGTCTATGGAGATCATGGATTCCTAATTATGAAATCACAGATAAGCCTCTCTGCTGAGAGGCCCTGTCCTCTTGTTGGAAATGTTTTAAATAATTCTCTGAGAATCAGATTATGAAATAGAGACTAGCCTTTTAGATTTGAATGAGGTTCTCTTTCCTAATTTGAAAACAAGGCCAAATTTTTATGTCAATTTCTAAGGTCACCAAACTTAGAAGAAAAAATCCATCCGTGCTCCCATAAATATTCACTTAGAAATTAAATAGTGTATTTAATCTAAAACTTCATGAAAGAAACTAGTAAAGGATAAGTATGTGGTAACCATTAAACCATATTTGTGTCTGTGGTGCCAGGCCAATTCAGTAGGAAAAGAATAGTCTATTCAACAAATGGTGCTGGGAAAACTAGATGTCAAGATGTTAAAGTGGGAAAAAGGACTCCTATTGCATGCTACATACAAAATGAAGGATCACAGGGCTAAACATAAAAGCTGAAACTATAAAATTCTCAAAAGAAAACACAAGAGTACATCTTTTTTACCTTGGGTTAGGCAGTGGTTTCCAAATATGATACCAAGTGCACAGTGATGGTTTTTTCAATGCAGAAAACATAATGAGAATGATTAATGGTTACTAATTTTTAGCTGAATAATAGTATTAGGGTTTTGAAAATTAATTTTTTGTTGGATATACAAAATAGTGTATTTAAGGATAAACTATTTTAATATCTGAGATTTGGATGAATGAAGCATATAATGTATATATGACTAAATAATTATAGCTATTGATTCTTTCAAAAATTAAAATAAAAAGTGGATAAATTGAATTTCATTAAATGTAAAACTTGTGTTTCAAAGGACACTATACAGGAGGTGAAAATATAATACACAGAATTGGGGAAAATATTTGCAAGTGAATATCTAATAAGGGACTTTTATCCAGAACATATTGTCATGAAATTAAAAAATAAAAGACAAACAATCCAATTTTAAATATAACCAAGTAATTTGGAACTTCCCTGGTGGTCCAGTTGTTAAGAATCTGCCAGCTAATGCAGATCCCTAGGCTGGGAACTAAGATCCCATATGCCTGGGGCGACTAAGCCTGCGCTCCACAACTACTGAAATGACTGAGTTCGCAGTGCTCTATAGCCTGCACACCACAGGCAAGATCCCACATGCCACGCCCCAGATGCCATGTGCTGCATTGAAGACTCAGCACTCCCAAATAAACAAATATTTAAAAAACAAAACTAAGTAAGTAATTTGAAGACATTTATTAAAAGAATATATAATAGCGATGGCAAAAATAAGCACATGAAAATATATTCAACATCATTAGTCACTCAGTTCAGTTCAGTCTCTCACTCCTGTCCGACTCTTTGCGACCCCATGAATCACAGCACGCCAGGCCTCCCTGTCCATCACCAACTCCCGGAGTTCACTCAAACTCATGTCCATCAAGTCAGTGATGCCATCCAGCCATCTAATCTTCTGTTGTCCCCTTCTCCTCCTGCACCCAATCCCTCCAGCATCAGAGTCTTTTCCAATAAGTCAACTCTTCACATGAGGTGGCCAAAGTACTGGAGTTTCAGCTTTAGCATCATTCCTTCCAAAGAGCACCCAGGACTGATCTCCTTTAGAATGGAATGGTTGGATCTTCTTGCAGCCCAAGGCACTCTCAAGAGTCTTCTCCAACACCGCATTCAAAAGCGTCAATTCTTCGGTGCTCAGCCTTCTTCACAGTCCAACTTTCACATCCATACATGACCACAGGAAAAACGATAGCCTTGACTAGACGAACCTTTGTTGGCAAAGTAATGTCTCTGCTTTTGAATATGCTATCTAGGTTGGTCATAACTTTCCTTCCAAGGAGTAAGCGTCTTTTAATTTCATGGCTGCAGTCACCATCTGCAGTGATTTTGGAGCCCAGAAAAATAAAGTCTGACACTGTTTCCACTGTTTCCCCACCTATTTCCCATGAAATGTTGGGACCGGATGCCATGATCTTCGTTTTCTGAATGTTGAGCTTTAAGCCAACTTTTTCACTCTCCTCTTTCACCTTCATCAAGAGGCTTTTTAGTTCCTCTTCACTTTCTGCCATAAGGGTGGTGTCATCTGCATATCTGAGGTGATTGATATTTCTCCCAGCAATCTTGATTCCAGCTTGTGCTTCTTCCAGTCCAGCGTTTCTCATGATGTACTCTGCATAGAAGTTAAGTAAGCAGGGTGACAATATACAGCCTTGACGTACTCTTTTTCCTGTTTGGAACCACTCAGTTGTTCCATGTCCAGTTCTAACTGTTGCTTTCTGACCTGCATACAGATTTCTCAAGAGGCACGTCAGATGGTCTGGTATTCTCATCTCTTTCAGAATTTTCCACAGTTTATTGTGATCCACACAGGCAAAGGCTTTGGCATAGTCAATAAAGCAAAAATAGATGTTTTTCTGGAACTCTCTTGCTCTTTCCATGATCCAGCGGATGTTGGCAATTTGATCTCTTGTTCCTCTGCCTTTTCTAAAACCAGCCTGAACATCAGAAAGTTCACAGTTCACGTATTGCTGAAGCCTGGCATGGAGAATTTTGAGCATTACTTTACTAACATGTGAGATGAGTGCAATTGTGCAATAGTTTGAGCACTCTTTGGCATTGCCTTTCTTTGGGATTGGAATGAAAACTGACCTTTTCCAGTCTTGTGGCCACTGCTGAGTTTTCCAAATTTGCTGGCATATTGAGTGCAGCACTTTCACAGCATCATCTTCCAGGATTTGAAAGAGCTCAACTGGAATTCCATCACCTCCACTAGCTTTGTTCGTAGTGATGCTTCCTAAGGCCCACTTGACTTCACATTCCGGGATGTCTGGCTCTAGGTCAGTGATCACATCATTGTGATTATCTTGGTCATGAAGATCTTTTTTGTACAGTTCTCCTGTGTATTCTTGCCACCTCTTAATATCTTCTGCTTCTGTTAGGTCCATACCATTTCTGTCCTTTATTGTGCCCATCTTTGCATGAAATGTTCCCTTGGTATCTCTAATCTTCTTGAAAAGAACTCTAGTCTTTCCCATTCTGTTGTTTTCCTCTATTTCTTTGCATTGATCACTGAGGAAGGCTTTCTTATCTCTTCTTGCTATTCTTTGGAACTCTGCATTCAGATGCTTATACCTTTCCTTTTCTCCTTTGCTTTTCACTTCTCTTCTTTTCACAGCTATTTGTAAGGCCTCCCCAGACAGCCATTTTCCTTTTTTGCATTTCTTTTCCATGGGGATGGTCTTGATCCCTATCTCCTGTACAATGTCACCAACCTCATTCCATAGTTCATCAGGCACTCTATCTATCAGATCTAGTCCCTTAAATCTATTTCTCACTTCCACTGTATAATCATAAGGGATTTGATTTAGGTCATACCTGAATGGTCTAGTGGTTTTCCCTACTTTCTTCAATTTAAGTCTGAATTTGGTAATAAGGAGTTCATGATCTGAGCCACAGTAAGCTCCCAGTCTTGTTTTTGTTGATTGTATAAAGCTTCTCCATCTTTGGCTGCAAAGAACATAATCAATCTGATTTCGGTGTTGACCATCTGGTGATGTCCATGTGTAGAGTCTTCTCTTGTGTTGTTGGAAGAGGGTGTTGTTGACCAAAAAAAGAATGAAGTACTGATGAACATTGGGAAAAGTATTAAGTGAAAGAAGACAGACTTGAAAGGCCACTGTGATTGTTAATTTCAGGTATCAACTTGGCTGGCCTAAGGGATGCCCTAATAACTGGAAAAACACTTTCTGGGTGTATCTGTGGGGTGTTTCTGGAAGAAATTAGCATATAATTCCATAGACTGAGTGATGAGGTCCACCATCACCCACATAGGTGAGCATCATCCAATCCAGTAGGGATTCTAATGGAACAAAAAGGTGAAGGAAGGGTGAATTCCTTCTTTTTCTTGGATATTCATCTTCTGCCTTTGAATATAAGTGCTCCCTTTTTGGGGGGCCTTCAATAAAATCCAAGCTTATCTACCAGTTTCTCTATTTAATATCCTGTTTAAAACTGTATTACTCAGAATTTTACCCAAATCCATCTCATTCTTTACCACCTTCTTGTCCTTTTACAGACCCTAAAATGCCATACTATCTTATATCTTTATAGGTTGATTCTGCCTATCTTTCAAAACCCTTATAAAATGTCATCTTCTCTGTGGAGCCATTGCTGATTTTCTCCAATTAAATGTACCTCCCTCCACTGCTTCTTTGCTTTCCAGTTGACTCTGCTTTAGAGTAGTTATCTATAAGTTTGTGTTGTCTCCTCTCCTTCTAGGGCCATCGCAGTTGCCATCCACTGAGCTAGTGACAGCAGATACTATACATCACTCCATTCTATGGCATCTGTAACATTCAAACATGCCAGTCGTAGGAATTCAAATATTTGTTGGTTGGATTGAATTATCCGTCAGCTTCACCACTTTTCACCCTCATATGCGTGTGTAGAGATAAAATGTTACATTATTACTTGAAATTTTAAAAGTCAGAACTTTGACCTATTAAACTGTCCCTTCATGTTGAATGTTCTGATACAGAAACATCATATATATTTATATATTTATACTGTGATTTTATCTTAAAATTTAAAAGCAAGATGAAATATGTTTCCTGGTATAGTAACATCCAATTTATACAGTATCATAATGAAAGATAATTTTCCAGGTGATAGAAGCTTATCTCTTCAAGTACCAGAAATTTGAATAATTTTTTATGTATTTATGAGTGAAAATTTTTATAAATTATGCTACACATATTAGTTCATAACAAAAGGGCTTCTTCAGCTACAGTTTATTGAGGAGTCATCTTCAAAATTATTATGTTATATTAAACAAAGAACCTCAGTTATCACCTAGCATTTAAGCTGACTAGCATCCCTGAATTGAAAGCTGAGGCAGGTCCACTGAGCTGCATTCCCAGGAACTGTACATCCCATTTTCCATCTATTTCTTCTTCATAGAATGTCTTCACTCTGAGAATAGGGACTGTGCCTTCCATTTCTCTATGTCAATTTTATTGTGTTTTTATGTGTGCATTACATCAGTTATTGCTGACTTTCATTTTATAAAGAGAAATAGATTACCTATTAAAGGGAAAATCCTGCTTTTGAAAAGGTTGAATAAGATAGTAGTTTTTTACAACTTTAAATAAAAATCCAGTTGGTTAAATTAAAGTCATTGAAAGAAGCTTAATTGAGGAATATTTTTTGGCTCTGAGCCCACTATTTTTCCATTTGATTTTAAATTGGATACATTTTATTCGCTTCAGACTTGTCTTTCAGTATTTTATTCCACTTAGACCAGTAAATAAGTGTTAATAGCCATGTTGAGTTCAGTTAGACTACTTTCTTCACATAAATTACCCATTTTGGCTATATTATTGCCAGCCAGGCTTTTGATTGTTGACATTTTAATTGAATGTTTGTGCAAGGAATGTTGATATCTGCATATATTGTTTTGACACTTCACTAATCCTCTTCATTTATTTCATTTGAAATATCTTCTTCCCTCATGCCTTTATCATCCATCCATCAAAGTATGGATCAGAGAAGGCAATGGCACCCCATTCCAGTACTCTTGCCTGGAAAATCCCATGGATGGAGAAGCCTGGTAGGCTGCAATCCATGGGGTTGCTAAGACTCAGACACGACTGAACAACTTCACTTTCAATTTTCACTTTCATGCATTGGAGAAGGAAATGGCAACGCACCCCAGTGTTCTTGCCTGGAGAATCCCAGGGACAGGGGAGCCTGGTGGGCTGCTGTCTATGGGGTTGCATGGAGTCAGACATGACTGAAGTGACTTAGCAGCAGCAGCACAGCATCAAAGTATGGATTTTTTTTTTTTCTATAAAATGATGCCACCCTTCAGGAATATCTCTAGAGGACATCACCTCTTATTTTTAAGAGTAATATAACCCAAGAGGACCCTGAGTTTCTGTGATGGCAGAGAGTTTTACTGTCTTCCTTTGCCACAATGTTGTGCTGTCTTTTGGAGGAAGAGGACAAGATTAGCGATGTGTGGAAATGTTTGAAAGCCACGAAGAACTGCATGCCTATTCTGAGGCCTTGTTGATGATTTGCGCTTTGTTAGTACAAGACATGGCTAAGTAAAGCAAATTTCCAGTTGTGTTAACAATTGAAATCTGATTCTCATGCTCATATTCTTTTTCCTATGATTCCCAGTCACATCTCTACCTAAGTTTACGAACTTGAAGCCACATTCACAACTTAAGCTTCTTCATTGCTCTTATCTAATCTTTGTTCATATGAAGTAGTCACAAACTTGTATATTTTGTCATGTACTATATGGCGAACACAGAGAAGGCGATGGCACCCCACTCCAGTACCCTTTCCTGGAAAATCCCATGGATGGAGGAGCCTGGTAGGCTGCAGTCCATGGGGTCGCTAAGAGTCGGACACGACTGAGCGACTTCACTTTCACTTTTCACTTTCATGCATTGGAGAAGGAAATGGCAACCCTCTCCAGTATTCTTGCCTGGAGAATCCCAGGGACGGGGGAGCCTGGTGGGCTGCCGTCTATGGGGTCACACAGAGTCGGACACGACTGAAGTGACTTAGCAGCAGCATATGGCAAACAATGTGGAGATACAACGATATACAAGTATTGGAGATGCATTCAGTAGACTGAATGAAAAGTACCCATAGTACAAAAGTGGGTCAGGGTGAAGAGGGGATACTTTTAGACTGGTTGAGCTTGAGTTTTCTTTTTCTTTCTATTTAAATGGAGATAACCAAAATTCAGATGGATATACAAATTTTGGTTCAGATAAATAGATCCTGATAGACATATAATAATAGTTAACACTTGTTGAATACACACTTTACTACTATATGTTAGTTGCTCAGTTGTATCCGACTCTTTGTGACCCCATGGACTGTAGCCCACCAGGCTCCTCTGTCCATGGGATTCTTCAGGCAAAAATCCTGGAGTAGGTTGCCATTTCCATCTCCAGGGAATCTTCCCAACCCAGGGATCAAACCCAGGTCTCCAACATTGCAGGCAGATTCTTTCCCGTCTGAGCTACCACTACAATATGATGTTTTTCCTATTTCTGGATAAGAATTATAAAACTATTGACGGTAATCGACATCATTGCAATGGATGTGATCACTTAAATAGTGAAAGAAGAGTACCACAGACAGAAATCTAAGGAATACCAAATATATTGATTCATCCTGGGAATATTTATGATTAACCCCCTATTCTGACAGTTCCTGGGCACCCATGTCTGTATTCCAGCACCAACCATTTTAACAGCTTCTCCTTATCCTGTGTTAAAACAAATCCAGGAGCTGAATCTTAAAGCCTACCTTCTGAAAACGTGAATGAATTTTAATTTACACTTGAACCACATAAAAATTCCTGGTCATAAGCATGAAAATTCTACCCATTATTAGATCTATCTTCCCTTTGCTACTTTCTGTTATAGTTTTCTGGTCACACAAACACAATTAATGTGACATGTTTCCAAACCTCATTTCTTTTCCTAAAATGCTTCCACCCACTTTTAGCTCCCTATGCTTCAAAATACCTCCCACCTCTCATGAAATGTACTCATCTTCTTCAGATAGCCTTTTTATATAAACTCCTACTTAACTTCTATCTCACTCCCATTATAAATCACCATGATTGCTCAGTATGCTTAAGCAAATTCTGTGCAGACGTTGCTCGAAGCAAATGTTTATTTGTTTCTCTAATTTTGTTTATAAATGGTTAGAGAATGGGGTACTCTAGTTCATTACAGGTTCAAGTTAATAGAGCTATGTAATATATACTGTGCATGAAAGGCCCATTGTCTAGTATTAAAATTCAGTAATAGCCTCAAACCTAAACTATACTGAAAACGTTTTGATCTTCCTTTAATGATTCTGAAAGCACTTTAGGGTTTCGTAGAGTCTCAAGGTTATCATCATCATTCTATATGTGTAGGGAAGTAATAAAGATTTCCAGTTCATAGGTTATCAGATTGATTATCTTTTATTACATTTCTTTAGTTTTGCCTTACCTCCCATTATAAGATTTTTAAGAGCCAAAAGCATATCTTGTATTTATTTTGCATTTTGCACAAGACTTTACACAAATGGGTGCAAAATTCATATTGTTATTGTTAGATTAGAGATTAGAATGTACACGAATACTCTCATTTTAATGATTTCCTATCTTTTTCCTATACTAAATCCTTCAGATCTTACAAACTTACTTTTCCACCCCACAACTAAAAGAAAGTGCAAACCGTGGCCACTTTACCCTCTGATTTTGACTAGTCACTTGGCCCCACAGCAGGTAATGCACAAGAAAGAAAGAAAGATGCGCACAGCCACATCGACTGAGGGTTGTTGTCTCACCATGACATAACTTAGCATAACCTGATATAGTACTTACTTTATAACTGTCTTATATGTATTTCTGTCCTTAGGCAGTACATTCCTTGAGGGCAGAGGCCATATGGGAATCATTTATTTACCTTTAGTATTTTGCCAAGACACTTTTAGTAGCCTGTCAAACAGTGCTGGGGACCAGCCCCGGCTGATCCAGGGTATTCGAAGCGGGGATGGCGTCAGCGACCTATTTATTTAAATATTTTATCAAAGATATAAAGAGTGATAGGATGAGGATAGCTCAGTAGGAAAATTCAGTGGAGAAAAGAGGCTGAGTAGCTTGGTTTAAGCGGGAGACCAATAAAACTTCACGACAAGAAGTTTGCACCACTTGCGTAGGCCGCAGGCGTCCTTCCGTTCTCCCGAAGGAGAGGAGACACTGAGGCCTCCCGGGTCGGATCTTAGAAGCCCAGGCATAATTAGCAAGCATGGCGGGTTCCGTGCTCCAGATGGAGACTCAGCCAGAATTTGAGAGAAAGAGCGACATGGGGAGACCAAGTTTCGGTGAACAAGGCCCACACTTTATTTTCCAAAGTAGTTTTTATACCTTAAATTGTGCATAGAGGATAATGGGGGAAGGGGTGGAGTCATGCAAGGACAGCAGCTCCTGGTCCTAATCGAAGCCAGGCTTTCAAACTTATCATATGCAAAAGTTCAGGTGAATTACATCATCTTCTGGCCAGGAGGCCTGTTAACATTTTAAGAAACTTATCTTTCTCTAAAGGTGATTATTCCAAAGTCAGGCACCAGCCTCCAAAAAAGCATTGGACAAAGCTGCATTCCTAAAGTGCAAAGGTGAGGTGGGCTCAATCAAGAAAAGAATTAACTCAAGGGTCCAAGGTTACAAAAATTGAGCTACTACTTACATTTCTATACACCCATTATATCAATCAATACACTGCTAAGGACACAGTAGGTAAGGGGTATGGAGACTTAGCAGCAAACATTAGCTCAATAAATGAAAAACCCCTCACCAATACAATTTCTAATCAATCTTTTAACTACTCAAAGGAATCTGTGTTTAGACAGTTTAGAACATCTCCTGCCTCTCACAGTTGGGAGGCTCTGAACAATCACATGTGGCCAGAAAAACCTATTCAGGCAGGCTAGAGGATTTCCAAAGGAGTTTGTAGGTTAAACACTGTCACACGCAGGGATTATTAACTGGAACTGTAAGCTAACTCTTTTTTCAGAGAGAGGTAGTGGGGGACAGCCCCCCGTAAAGTCAGAGGTGTAGGTGAAAGCACAAAGCAGAAAGTAGGCAGACTCTGGTTCTGGGTGTAAATGCTCGAGAATTTCCAGGGGGACTCCTGAAGCTCGATCCCACCTTTGCGTATGCCGAGCCTCCTTCCTCATGACCTTTGTCATGGGCGGAGTTCCTCACGCTGCCTCCCAGCAGTGATAGAATTCCAGTTGAGCTATTCCAGATCCTGAAAGATGATGCTGTGGAAAGTGCTGCATTCAATATGCAATATGCACTCAATATACAATATGCCGGCTCCCGGCAAAACAGCATTTGTAGAATAAAATGAAAAATAAATAATATTTGTTTCCATTTAAAATATGATAATATTCTCAACTTGACCATTTTTTTAACTATCTTTTAGAGTTAGAATTTAGCCTGAGGAATATTCAGAACTATTACAATTTTTTCCACCTGGAGTTTCTTCAAACTCTAGGTAATCATAAATCATCCCTGGCTGAGTTTTCTCCTCAAACCAAGAGCGTCTCCTCAGTCCCATTCTGGCTTACTTTGGACTCCTTTCTTCTTTTTCTGGTGCTATTTTTCTTCTGATTCTTTTTAAAGTTATTGCTTGTTCTGTTGTTTGGGCTATTTCCCTCCAAGACTAGCTCCACAGTAGGAAACAATTTTCTCAGTTCCTCTGCCATCTTGATCTGTTAAAGGAGCCTGTTGGACTGTCTCACAGGAAACACTTCCCGCTAACTCCTGTTGATTAGATTGGGAGTGAGAGGTGTAGCAACTGTGGTGAAGTTACAGCTATCCCTGAAGTTTCCAGAGCTCTTATGTCTCCTAGATTATAATTATCGATTTTCTCATTAAATGATTCAAGAGAGACTTTCTGGGATCCGTCTGAAATCTTATACAAGTAGTTTAAAGTGTAATCCAAGGTAGATATTTCCCCTTTTCCAAGTTCTTTTTTTATTTGTTTGTTTATTTAGGATCTTTCTTAAATTGAAGTGTAGTTGATTTACAATATTGTGTAAAGTGAATCAGTTACATAGGTGTGTGTATGTATCTATGCTGCTACTGCTAAGTCGCTTCAGTCATGCCCGACTCTGTGTGACCCTATAGACGGCAGCCCACCAGGCTCCCCCGTCCCTGGGATCCTCCAGAAAAGAGTACTGGAGTGGGTTGCCATTTCCTTCTCCAATGCATGAAAGTGAAAAGTGAAAGTGAAGTTGCTCAGTCGTGTCCGACTCTTAGCGACCCCATGGACTGCAGCCTACCAGGCTCCTCCGCCCGTGGGATTTTCCAGGCAAGAGTACTGGAGTGGGGTGCCATTGCCTTCTCCTAATACAGACCTATATATAGATGTATACACACTCATGTGCTTCCCAGGTGGCACTAGTGGTAAAGAATCCACTTGCCAGTGCAGGAGACATAAGACATGTGGGTTTGATCCCTGGGTTGAGACGACTTCTTGGAGGAGGGCATGGCAACCCACTCCAGTATTCTTGCTTGGAGAATCCCATAGCAGAGGGTCCTGGTGGGCTACAGTCAGTAGGATTGCAGAGAGTAGGACACAACTGAAATGACTTAGCTCACAGGCTAAGTCATATATATATATGACTTATATATATTAAAAAAATATATATATATCATATATATATATTTCAGAATCTTTTCCCTTATAGATTATTATAAAATATTGAGTATAGTTCTCTGTGTTACATAGATGGTCTTTGCTGATTATCTTATAGGTAGTAGTGTGTATATATTAGTCCTAATATCCTAAATCATCCCTCCTCCCCTTACCCCTTTGGTAACCATAAGTTTGTTTTGTATGTCTGTGGGTCTATTTCTGTTATGTGTATAAGTTCATTTGTATCTGTTTTTTAGATTCCATATATAAGCATTTTCATATGATATTTCTCTTTCTCTGTCTGCCTGCTTCCTTAGTTTGATAATCTCTAGGTCATCCATATTGCTGCAGATGGAGTTATTTCATTATTTTTGTGGCTGAGTAATATTTCATCATATATATATACACACACACATATATACACATACATTATACACATCATCCACACACACACACATCTCCCTTATCCATTTATCTGCCATGGTTGCTCTCATGCTTCCATGTCTTGGCTATTGTAAATAGTGCTGCTGTGAACACTAGGGTGCATATATCTTTTCAAATTATGTTTTTCTCCAGATATATGCCTAGGAGTGAGATTGCAGGATAAATATCTGGCTTTACATTAGGTCTTCAACCCATTTGAAGATCTAAAACTACTTCAGTCTAAAAATCCTCTTTTGAGTTTCTGTATATGATATTAGAGAATGTTCTAATTTCATTCTTTTAAATATAGCTGTCCAGTTTTCCCAGTACCACTTGCTGAAGAGATGGTATTTTCTCTATGGTATATTCTTGCTAGTAGTAGCTTTAGGTCTTCAAATGGATTGAAGACCTAAATGTAAAGCCAGATACTATAAACACTCCTAGAGGAAAACATAGGGACAATACTTTTTTTTTTTGGGGGGGGGGGGGGGACAATGCTTTTTGACACAATTCATAGCAATATCTTCTTAAAACTGTCTCCTAGAGTAATGGAAATAAAAACAAAAATAAACACATGGTACCTAATTAAACTTAAAAGATTTTGCACAGCAAAGGAAACCATAAACACCTTATCTGCCTCCTGAGAAATCTATATGCAGGTTAAGAAACAACAGTAAGAACTGGACATGAGACAACAGACAGGTTCCAAATCAGGAAAGGAGTACAACAGGGCTGTATGTTGTCATCCTGCTTATTTAACTTATATGAAGAGTACATCATGAGCAATGTTGGACTGGATGAAGCACAAGCTGGAATCAAGATTGCCGGCAGAAATATCAATAACCTCAGATATGCAGGTGACACCACCCTTATGGCAGAAAGTGAAGAAGAACTAAAGAGCCTCTTGATGAAAGTGAAAGAGGAGAATGAAAAAGTTGGCTTAAAACTCAACATTCGGAAAACCAAGACCATGGCATCTGGTCCCATCACTTCATGGCAAATAGATGGGGAAACAATGAAAACAGTGACATACTTTATTTTCTTGGGCTCCAAAATCACTGCAGATGGTGACTGTGGCCATGAAATTAAAAGATGCTTGCTCCTTGGAAGAAAAGCTATGATCAACCTAGACAGCATGTTAAAAAGCAGAGACAGTACTTTGCCAACAAAGGTCTGTCTAGTCAAAGCTATATTTTTTCCAGTAGTCATGTATGGATGTGAGAGTTGGACTATAAAGAAAGCTAAGCGCCGAAGAATTGATGCTTTTGAACTGTGGTGTTGGAGAAGACTCTTGAGAGTCCCTTGGACTGCAAGGAGATCCAACCAGTCCATCCTAAAGGAAATCAGTCCTTGAATATTCATTGGAAGGATTGATGCTGAAGCTAAAATTTCAATCCTTTGGCCACTTGATGTGAAGAACTGACTCATCTGAAAAGACCCTGATGCTGGGAAGACTGAAGGCAGGAGGAGAAGGGAACAACAGAGAATGAGATGGTTGGATGGCATCACCGACTCAATGGACATGAGTTTGGGTAAACTCTGGGAGTTGGTGATGGACAGGGTGACCTGGCATGCTGCAGTTCATGGAGTAGCATAGAGTCGGACATGACTGAGTGAGTGAACTGAACTGAATGAATATTCGAATACAAATGACTTGATGTATACTATTACTAACATTAAATATATATATCTGCTTACTAAATATATTATTAGTAAAGAATCTTAGTCACTTGAGACCATCTTATCTATTTCACTTAGAACAGAGTATTCTAAAAGGCATGATAGAATTATATTTGAATGTAAATGTATAACATTCAACCTTTTCCTGTATCCACAGTTAAGTTTCTTTCCTATAGACTCATAATAGAATTATTTCAACTAATAGATTATCTTCATGAAGGTCAATTATAGGCACTAACAATTTATGACACTGTAGCCTTTACCTCATTTACAGGAAAGTTAATATACTTTTCTAGCGATTACTCAGCTCTGTCATATTACCTGATATTGTTTAAGACAATGTCTGAAATTGAGAAAATTATTAATAGGTAGTTTTGTCTTATATTGGGCATCGCTGTAGCTCACCTGATAACGTATCCACCTGCAATGCAGGAGACCCTGGTTCGATTCCTGTGTCAGGAAGATTCCCTGGAGAAGGAAATGGCTACCTTCTCCAGTATTCTGACCTGGAGGAGTCCACGGACAGAGAAGCCTGATAGGCTACAGTCTACGGGATCGCAGAGAGTCGTACATGACTCAGCGACTTTCACTTTCACTTTGGTCTTATAGTCTGTTTGTTTCAATTCACATATTAAGATGGTTGTCTGTTCCAGTATGAGAAAATCCTCATTTTTCACATCGGTGTTATTTCAGCACTTAAGATCTAATAAAAGATACAGCACAGTTATTTCTTATCCCCCACGACAAAGGGTCATTAGCATTCATGGTAAATCAATGTTATTTAACTTAATAAGAAGTTCATTTCCTCTGTCCGTTACTGCCCCTTTAAATGCCTATTTTTCTTCCTAAGCCTGCTGCAAGGCATGTGGGCAACAAGTTTTGAGGATTTAAAAAGATTTTCACTTCATATTTCTGGAATTGAATTGTTCTTATCAGGATCCCAGATACAGATGGATCTATGGCTGTGTCCTGAACCGAACTGATGGCTGTGTCACACTCTTAGGCTTATTTCCTCACATCTTAGTCACGTCCATAATGTTTCCAACAAAGTGGCTTATTCAATAATCTAATAATTTGAGCATCAACCTTTCAGTCCATTTGTTTTTTATGAATTATTTGAATTATATTTTTAGGAACGATAATTGGACACCATCGTCATGGCTGAAAGAAAACCATGGTACCTCACTAATCTCAGGTAGATTTTGTACTTAGGTATTTGAATGCCATTTTAGAATTTATATTGTGGAAGTTCACAATAAACAAGCACAAATTCTAAGAAATTATGTGGCTGTTGAAATGGAGCTGCCATTTTCTAAAGTATAACACCCATTTCTTGTATGAATTTTTATTAAAGATGTTGAGCTACAAACCACAAAGAATGAGATATTGGCAAAGGAGATGCTATAGAAAGAACTACAACAGCAAAATCCTGATGGATTCTTTAACCATATAAGCCCCTGGTGAACAATAAAGCAGTGTTAAGATTGCTTTAGAAATTAGGTCTTGACCTGACTTTTTGAAAAATAGCACAAAGTAAATTGAAAACAGAAATGGATATGTGTTTTTGAGAGAGACTGGGAGAACTACATTTCAGACTAATGAAGATGAAGGATGTCTGTTCTATCAACGACAAAATTAATGACTCCAATCCTAAAAGGGATGAATTATTCGACTTTAGAGTATACAGCATATACTCATGTCATAGGGAGGTACATAAAGAGTATGTCTCTACTCACAGATAATTTGACTAAGATGAGGAAAATCAAGCCAGGAAAGCATGCAGCTTGTTCAGAGCTGCATGTCACTGTCCTGCCAATTTGAAGTCACAAGAAGCTGTGGTATGTCCATGACAGTTTGCAGACATCACAATTTTATCCCCTTGGGACCTGCTGCACTGCGATTCTCCAGAGTCTTCGCTTTCCTCTAGCTTCTTCACTTCACTCAGCTTTCTTTCCCTGATGCCAGTCCTCCCCCTTTTGGCCCTTTTTGCCACCTGTCTGGCTCCAGATTTATGGATGTTTTCTTCCAGAGTCAACTTGAGATTGCTGAGCTAGCACAATGCACACACTAGGGCAAAACTCTCTGACCTTTCATCTCAGTCGTTAAGATTCATCACTGCTTACCGCAAGGGCCACATGCTGCACCATTCATTGTTATTTTGACCTTTTTGTGCTATTGCTGTCTAAAGTCTCAGAAGCCAAACTGAAAACAATTCCTGACCACCTCGGTGTTGCCGTTACCAGGTACTAGTAGGAGCCAGATGCTTCAGCAGCAGAAATAGAGCAACCTGGTGACTTTAGCATTTGCATGATCTAGGTTCACAAGAATACAAGTTAAAGGGAGAATAGTTTCAGTCAACAAAAAAAGTTTTACAGTTTATGAACCAATAGTATTCTGCTGCACATGATGGCAAGTAAACCTAAAATTTTAAGTAATAAGAATCACAAACATGCCAGGGACACAGAATACTTATAAAGTTTACACTGTTTAAACTTTTCTGGATGACTTGGTGTCGCGCAAATTGCACGGTTTTATTGTTTTGCTTGGTTGGTTGGTTTGTTTTAATCAGAGAGATGGCAGAATAATGACTCTGCCCTTAGGACTCTGCCACTTAGAGCTGTCTTGATTAAGTCTAAGCTCACTTAAACACCCTGAGCTTCAGTTTCCACATCACTGAAACTGAAATAAATCTACCTTGCAGAGTCACTTTAAGTATTTAAATAACATTAGTACACTAGCATATATTAGGCACTTAGTAGTATGTTTACTAATATAAATCTAAAATTACTGCAGAATACCATGCATGTAAGTATTCAATGATGTAACTTTCTTATAATTACTCTGATTATATACACATATTTATATATGTATATACATAAATTATATATGCATATATAGTATATGTATATATAAATATAAATATATTTATAAATAGCATGTGTGTGTGTGTATATATAAGTATATATAATTAGTATTAAAGAAAGGTTTTAATTATCACAATGGACTCCCCCAACAAAGCCACAATCTCTGACATTCTGGCACTTTGCCTCATGTCTTCCTTCTCTCAACTCATAATAAATTCCTTTATGTTCCCTTTGCTAAGGAGACTGAAAGTCTAT
>NW_011494826.1:11034084-11034602 GCF_000754665.1 Bison bison bison | reverse complement strand
AGTTGGTGATGGACAGGGAAGCCTGGTGTACTGCAGTAAAGGGGTCGCAAAGACTCGGATTCAACTGAGCAACTGAACTGATCTGAACTGATATTCTTGCTTCCTTTTCATAAACAAATTGCCCATAGATGCATCAGTTTATAAGATGCTGATATAAGAAATTGAGGATGACACAAACAGATGGAAAGAAACACCACCTTCTTGGACTGGAAGAATCAATGTTGTCAAAATGACTACACTATTCAAGGAAAGCTACAGATTCAGTGTAATCTCTGTTAAATTACCAATGGCATTTTTCACAGAATTAGAACAAAAACATGTTAATGTGTATGGAAATACAAAAGATCCTGAAATCAAATCACTACATGCTATAAAAATTGGTATTGCATTTTCCATGTTTATATTGTTTAATGTATCCACCAATAAATGATTCCATGTCTATTTGAGAAGAGCACTCAAGATATATAGTTCAGACCAAAGTCCAAGGGGAAAAATGTTTATTCTCAGAAACTTATATT
>NW_011494826.1:11032893-11033984 GCF_000754665.1 Bison bison bison | reverse complement strand
ATAAATATAAATATATTTATAAATAGCATGTGTGTGTGTGTATATATAAGTATATATAATTAGTATTAAAGTAAAGGTTTTAATTATCACAATGGACCTCCCCCAACAAAGCCACAATCTCTGACATTCTGGCACTTTGCCTCATGTCTTCCTTCTCTCAACTCATAATAAATTCCTTTATGTTCCCTTTGCTAAGGAGACTGAAAGTCTATCTGGTTCCTTAATTCTTGTGAATTTGGAAGAGAGGGAAATAGGGAAATCTCCACACTCTAATACGTCCTGTGATGCCAGTGTGTGTGTGTGTGTGTGTGAAGAATAATTATGTTTCAGAATATGTACTGTCCCTTCCAGTCTGTTTTTACTACCCTAAAATTATATTAACTTGGAAAAATCAGAGAAAAGTATCTTTTGACTTAAAACCATCTTTCACCCCTGACTAATCCTCACTTGAAATACTAGTGTCTCTTTCTAGCGATGTTTCAAACATCACTCTGTCTTTGTAGCTTTAGGAAGATTGTGCTACCCCAGGGATAACCATGCTCACGTCAATTCATGCCCCATTGGATGAATTCCTTTAAGGACATAGTGCTAAGCCACTTCAGTCATGTCCAACTCTTTGCAACCCCATGAACTGTAGCCCACCAGGCTCCTCTGTCCATGGAATTCTCCAGGCAAGAATACTGGAGTGGGTTGCCATTTCCTTCTCCTTTAAGGACATAACCCCATCATAAAACTGGAAAAATAGGTAAAAATTATCCTCGCTTTCCTTGCACTGATGAAGGTCTTTGTTGCACAAGCTTACTCTTAACTGTTACCCTCTTCTACATCTTCCTCTTGTCCCCTCAATTTCCCTACACATGTTGGGATTTCTTGCTCAACTAACATTGCTTCTAAGTCGTTTTTAGTTGAGTACCACTTCATGGGAAATAGATGGAGAAACAGTGGAAACAGTGTCAGACTTTATTTTTCTGGGCTCCAAAATCACTGCAGATGGTGACTGCAGCCATGAAATTAAAAGACGCTTACTCCTTGGAAGGAAAGTTATGACCAACCTAGATAGCATGTTCAAAAGCAGAGACATTACTTTGCCA
>NW_011494826.1:11032124-11032793 GCF_000754665.1 Bison bison bison | reverse complement strand
AAACTACTGCACAATTGTACTCATCTCACACGCTAGTAAAGTAATGTTCAAAATTCTCCAAGCCAGGCTTCAGCAATATGTGAACCATGAACTTCCAAATGTTCAAGCTGATTTTAGAAAAGGCAGAGGAACCAGAGAACAAATTTCCAAGATCCACTGGATCATGGAAAAAGCAAGAGAGTTCCAGAAAAATACCTATTTCTGCTTTATTGACTATGCCAAAGCATTTGACTGTGTGGATCACAACAAACTGTGGAAAATTCTGAAAGAGATGAGAATACCAGACCACCTGACCTGCCTCTTGAGAATCCTGTATGCAGGTCAGGAAGCAACAGTTAGAACTGGACATGGAACAACAGACTTGTTCCAAATAGGAAAAGGAATACATCAAGACTCTATACTGTCACCCTGCTTATTTAACTTATACAAAGAGTACATCATGAGAAATGCTGGGCTGGAAGAAACACAAGCTGGAATCAAGATTACCAGGAGAAATATCAATAACCTCAGATATACAGATGACACCACCCTTATGGCAGAAAGTGAAGAAGAACTAAAGAAGCTTACTTGATGAAAGTGAAAGTGGAGAGTGAAAAAGTTGACTTAAAGCTCAACATACCAGAAAACTAAGATCATGGCATCCAGTCCCATCACTTTATGGCAGACAGA
>NW_011494826.1:11021544-11032024 GCF_000754665.1 Bison bison bison | reverse complement strand
GAGAGTTGGACTGTGAAGAAGGCTGAGCACTGAAGAATTGATGCTTTTGAACTGTGGTGTTGGAGAAGACTCTTGAGAGTCCCTTGGACTGCAAGGAGATCCAACCAGTCCATTCTGAAGGAGATCAGCCCTGGGATTTCTTTGGAAGGAATGATGCTAAAGCTGAAACTCCAGTACTTTGGCCACCTGATGTGAAGAGTTGACTCATTGGAAAAGACTCTGATGCTGGGAGGAATTGAGGGCAGGAGGGAAAGGGGATGACAGAGGATGAGATGGCTGGATGGCATCACTGACTCGATGGACGTGAGTCTGGGTGAACTCCGGGAGTTGGTGATGGACAGGGAGGCCTAGCGTGTTGCGATTCATGGGGTCGCAAAGAGTCGGACACAACTGAGCGACTGATCTGACCTGATCTGATCTGATGTTAATATGTTTAACTCATTTTAGATATTCTATATACTATGTATCAGTTTATTTGCACAATTTGAAATTACTGCAGATACAAATAGACCTCAATAATAAAGTGTTTATGCAAATTGGGTTATTTTCAAGATAGTCTATCTAGGATTGCTTTGGCATCTTTCTGACAAAACAAAGAGGTGTATTTCCATATATAAAATGTCTCTTAAATTCAGATAGAATCAAAAAATCTAGAAAACCTTCTATATGAAATGAAATTTTCAGCCCCAAGAATTGAAGCTCTTTGTGTTGGCATGCATGCATGCATATGTGTGCTTGTATGTGTATGCAGCTCTCACATCCCCATCCTCCATAACTCATGACTCTATAACTCTTAACAGGGGTTCCCTCTCCTCCTTCCCCTTCTCAAACACTAAATCAGAATCTCAAGTTTTTCAATACGAAAAGACCCCAGAACTTCATGCTTCATCTCACTTATTCCTTTTAACAACACTATGAGATGGATTCTATTAGCCTCATCTGAGAGATGTGGAAATAAGGCTCAAAAAGTTAACTATCTTAGGTCAAATAATTAATATTTAGCACAGTCTGGATTTGAATGGAGCATTATCTGGGGCCAAACCCATGCTAAATCCCTAAAATAGTATTTCTCCAAGGAACTTCATAGAAAGATTGATTATCTTCATCTAGAGAAGTCAAAAAATAGGAATGGAGCTTTAAAGAGGATATAATATTGACATTTACAAATGGAGAAAGATACATGAAAAAACAGAGTGCACATAAACAACTGTGGAAATGTTTGCTCATAAAAGAAGACTACCAAACCAGGAAGTTTTGTCATTTTGTCTAATATGAGGGAGAGAAGTAGGAACATGTTTGGAAAAGGAGGCCAGGGACAACCTGGCCTTGAATGTTGGGTTGAAGAGTTTGAGCTTCATGCATGGGGCATTAGCAATGAGAAGAGGCATTTAAGAAGAGAGGCGTATGTCTAAAAAGGTATGGGAAGTGATCACAAGGAAGAAACATAGGGAAGGAGACTTGATACAGGGAGATCAGTCATCCTGGAGTAGTAACGAAGGCTGTTAATAAGGTTGAAACCTGGGAAAGAAGGGAAGGAACAGCTGTAATGCTGGAGGAAGGTTAAACATGAATCTGGAAATTATTCTAAAAGTCTTCTCACCTGTGTTTTCTTCCATAGCTCATGATTTCTGTGTAAGGCCTAGTTAATATACAGCAGTTGGAAAAAATAGAAACTATAAATTTGGATCAGGAAGCATTTAGAAAGTTTGGGCCAATACGGTGAAGAGATGCCACAATTCTAACTCAAAGCCACTGGCACTAAAAATAAATATTACTGTCTTGGAAAGATAGGATGAGAAAATGAAGTTAGCAGGTAAATCTACATAATAAGTTTGATATATTTTATGTTGAAATTTCATTATTGGAAGAAAGAACATACAGTGAAAAACATAAAGAGCTATTTAGTGAGATATTCAGAAGGACAAAGAATACAATTGATCTTGGTTAGTCCAGGGGCTTTCCTCCAGCTGGTCCCCTCATACCGATAAAGATAAAATGAAGTGTAAATAAAACTGAAACAACACATATAAAGCAAATACATGCAATTTAGATACAAAGAGATAGCATAGTATAAAATAAACAAGATGAAATAGCAAGCTAAAAATTCAGACTAGATAAGATACAGTAAAAAGATAAGACAACAAAACAAAAAGATTAAAGAAGTTTAAAGTAAATAGGTAAATATTGACTAAAATGGTACCCGAAGAAAGA
This sequence comes from Bison bison bison, assembly GCF_000754665.1. Lineage (NCBI taxonomy): Eukaryota > Metazoa > Chordata > Mammalia > Artiodactyla > Bovidae > Bison > Bison bison. The sequence continues at coordinate 11,029,813 of NW_011494826.1, read as the reverse complement.
CTAAGTAGAAAAATTCAGCTAAAAGCATACCCTTTTCAAAAGGATGGAAAAATGAAGTCTTGCAGAACCCAGAGTTAACCCTTGGGGCAAATCACGTTGTATTAATGTCTAGCAGTCACCCTGAGTCTTCCTTCTGAGACTGGGCTTCACTCTAGAGGGTCACCAGTGAATATGTTGCTTTAGGCTAAGGTACTCAGGTGAGGAAACCCTGAGAGATCTGTCCTTTAGGAAGAAGGCTTTCATTTCCAACACCTGGGCTCCTTTACATATTTGACAAACAGTTCCAATGGCACAATTCCAGCCAGTTTTTCTACTTAGCTTCTACAAGTTAGCAAAGTCTCTCCTACACCAAATAAGGAGCTGAAGTCAGAATATTCAGCAGCTAATTGAATGGGGGAAACAAAGGAATGAAAGAAACAAAGAAGGTTCCAATGTTACAAGTTTTCATCCAAGGCTGTAGCAGGCAGCAAAAATCATTTTGAAATGGGAAATATATTTCTTTCTTATTTGTGAAGCCATTAATACTGTAAAAGAGCAACTCACAGATAAATCACATGGAGACCAATCACCAAGAACAAATATTAGAGAAACATTTATGTCTCTAGTTAATTCGATTATTGGAAAGTCATGCTTTTGATCAATTTTACCAATAAATCTTAGAGTCATTAATAAGCCAATGACTCAAAAATTCTGGTTATCAATCTTCCAGTAAGGTTGTACCTTTTATATGGGCCAAGGAAAACCAAAGGCACTCAACTATATGTTGGCTAGTTGTAAGTACAGCCAAGAATGTGAAGGTGTGTCTTTGGAGTAGACTGCTGAATTTGGCTGCTGGCTCTGCCATTTCCTAGCCAGACAATCTCTAGCAAGATACTCCAACCTTCATGTACCTCAAGTTTACCTGTCAAACGGAGATAATGATACAGGGTTGTTATGAAGAACAAATGCATTAATCCATATAATGGATTAAAAATTAATTTAATTAATTTAAAACTTAGAATTCTGTCTAGTACATAAAATGTGCTCAATAAATACTGCTCTTATTAATATTCCAATAGAAATAGCTTGATATTTGGAAAAAATGATAGAATATTTTTAATTCTTAGAAGAAACTTTGAAATGCAGTATAGCATCTGGGTAACACCTGTAAACCAGGACACATTATAAAAAAATCTCAATCTTAAGACAAGATTTCTAATACCAATACCTAACCTATCTTAAGACAGTTTTAACAAAATTTTAGTTAAAGATGAAGGGCACAAAAATAAGAGCTAGCCTTTATTGCCTAGTTACTATGAGCCAGACAGCTGTTCTAAACATTTTACATTCATGAGATTATTGAGTCCTAATACTAATATTAGAATGTAGATACTACTCCATCCAATCCAGTTTATTGATGAAAGGTAGAGTGGTTAAGTCACTTGCTAATATAGTTAATTTGTAGAGGAGCCAGGATTAAAAACACAGAGCCAACTTGTTTAAAAACTAAACCCTCTTAGAGAATTCTAGTCTTCAAATGAAGTCAAATTGAAATATCTCCTCATCCCAGAAGACCACATTTATAGGGTAGTATTTTCTATAGCCTATTTTCCTTTGGCATTCATTAGTTGAAACTCTCTATGAGCTTTACTGATGGGAACCTTGGTTTCTCTTCCCCTCACCCTCTTCCCCATTCTTTCTTCTTGAGCTGCATGTCAGTCATAGCTGGGGTGAGAGACCTAAGGGATAGAGAAGGCTAAATCTGGATTGAGATCTACAAACCAAAAAAAGTGACCATTTTTGTTTTGAAGTCTGCTAGATTGAAACTTTTGCTTACTTTTGAAATGTATTTATTTTTGAAATATATTTGCATATAATAGATTTTCATTGATGTTGTTGTTGTTATTCAGTCACTAAGTTGTGTCTGACTCTTTGCAACCCCATGGACTGCAGCATGCCAGGTTTCCCTGTCCTTTACTGTCTCCCAGAGTTTGCTCAAATTCATGTCCATTGACTCAATGATGTGATCTAACCATCTTATCATCTGACACCCCGTTCTCCTTTTGCCTTCAACCTTTCCCAGCATCAGGGTCTTTTCCAATGAGTTGGCTCATTGCATCAGTTGGCTAAAGTATTGGAGCTTCAGCATCAGTCCTTCCAATGAGTATTCAGGACTGATTTCCTTTAGGATTGACTGGTTTGACCTCCTTGCAGTCCAAGGGACCCTCAGGAGTCTCCTCCACCACCCCAATCCGAAAGCATCAATTCTTTGGCACTCGGCCTTCTTTATGGTTCAACTCTCACATCCATACATGACTCCTGGAAAAACCATAGCTTTGACAAACCGTATTTATCAGCAAAGTGATGTCTCTGCCTTTTATTATGTTGTGTAGGTTTGTCACTGCTTTCCTTCCAAGGAGCAAGTGTCTTTTAATTTCATGGCTGCAGTCACTGTCCACAGTGAGTTTAGAGCCCCCCAAAAGAAAATTTGTCATTACTCCCACTTTTTCCTCTTCTATTTGCCATGAAGTGATGGGACCAGATGCCCATGATCTTAGTTTTTTTAATGTTGAGTTGTAAGCCAATTCTTTCACTCTTCTCTTTCACCCTCATCAAGAGGCTCTTTTGTTCCTCTTTGCTTTCTGCCACTAGAGTGGTATCATGGTATCATCTGTATCTCTGTGGTTGTTGATATTTAAGGTTCTAACTTAATTGATATATAAGTTGATATGCAAAGTTCTAACTGTTGCTTCTAGATCTTACATGATGTAATAGATAGGTATTACTATTCCCAGAAACCAACCACATTCCATTTAGAGTACTTATTATGTTTGCAATATTGTTCAAAAGCAAATTCTGAATAGTCAGCCACAGACTGCACTTGAGATCTATTTCTTCCTCTTTTTGACTATGCCAAAGTCTTTGACTGTGTGGATCACAACAAACTGTGGAAAATTCTTAAAGAGATGGGAATACGAGACCACCTTACTTGCCTCCTAAGAAAGCTGTGTGCAGGTCAAGAAGCAACTGTTAGAACTGGACATGGAACAACAGATTGGTTCCAAATTGGGAAAGGAGTACATCAAGGCTGTTTATTGTCACCCTCCTTATTTAACTTATATGCAGAGTACATCATGAGAAACGCTGGACTGGATGAAGCTCAAGCTGGAATCAAGATTGCCGGGAGAACTATCAATAAACCTCAGATATGCAGATGACACCACCCTTAGGGCAGAAAGTGAAGAGGAACTAAAAAGCCTCTTAATGAAAGTGAAAGAGGAGAGTCAAAAAGTTGGCTTAAAATTCAACATTCAGGAACCAAGATCATGGCATCTGGTCCCATCACTTCATCGCAAATAGATGGGGAAACAATGGAAACAGTGACAGACTTTATTTTCTTGGTCTCCAAAATCACTGAAGATGGTGACTGCAGCCATGAAATTAAAAGATGCTTGCTCCTTGGAAGAAAAGTTATGACCAAACTAGACAGCATATTAAAAAGCAGAGACATTACTTTGCCAACAAAGGTCTGTCTAGTCAAAGCTATGGTTTTTCCAGCAGTCATGTATGGATTAAGAGTTGTACTATAAAGAAAGCTGAGCACCAAAGAATTGATTTTGAACTGTGGTGATAGAGAAGACTCTTTAAAGTCCCTTGAACAGCAAGGAGATCCAGGCAGCCCATCCTAAAGAAAATCAGTCCTGAATATTCATTGGAAGGACAGATGTTGAAGCTGAAACCCCAATACTTTGGCCCCCTGATGTGAAGAACTGACTAAGTTGAAAAGACTCTGATGCTAGGAAAGATTGAAGGCAGGAGAAGAGGACAACAGAGGATGAGATGGTTGGATGGCATCACCGACTCAATGAACATGAGTTTGAGTAAACTCTGGGAGCTAGTGATGGACAGGGAGGCCTGGCATTCTGCAGTCCATGGGGTCACAAAGAGTCGGACACAACTGAGTGACTGAACTGAAGTGAACTGAACTTGACATTTCGAATAGTTGAATCCATTTGCTTTTCAACCATTCTTACCCTCTCCTGCCATCACATTCTGTAGGCATAAAAAACTATAAAATAAAACCCTCTGGCACAAAACACTGGGGAGATAATGGCCTCAGGTTGAGCAAACAGCTATTAGCAAGATACCTTTAAGAAATGTAAAGAAATACTGGAGAAGCAGAGGATATGCCAATTTGGAATGAGATAAAATGGTGACTACGTCACATATACCAGACAATAGCACAGAAACAGCAACAGAATATTGTAATTACCATCCCACACATTGATTTATGGAGTCAGGGTTCTAGGGTCCCCATAGAACTAATATTCCAAAGGCATAATGCAGCACTATCTAATCAATTCATGGGTGACCCTCATCCCCGATCTGTCAATGAAGGTTAACAGTCATTTTTAATTCACTGTGAAAGAAGAGCTTTTAAGGAAGCCCTTTAATCAAATGTAATTGGTCTGGAGGGTGATGGAGGGCCCATTTAGCCATGACTATGTGAAGCAATATAAAGTAACCCTAAGTAGGGTTGACCTTGGGGCATCTTATTTACCAAGTTAAGTTTAGTCGATTGTATACTTAGTTCAAAAAGGCATATGAGCAGTGTCTTTCCTTTACTTACCTAACTTGATCCTAACCCATTGCAGTGACCTGCGGTTTGCCTCTCCACACTCTTCCTTACAGTTACAAAGAAAAGCACAATTATTCTGACAATATGTATTGTCTTCTTTCTGATTCATTGTTATAAAAATTAATTTGAAGAATAGAAAAAAAAAACCAACAATCAGCAAAACTACTGTTAGTATTTTGATATCTGGCCTTTCACTTCTTTTTTCTTGGCCTTTACTCAGATTGATAATAACTTGAGCCTTCCTTTCCTGTGCTTTCTTATTTTTGATCCTTCCCTTAATTAGAGAAATCCACATGACCTCCATTAGAATTGGTATTCTTATTGCAAGAAGGGAAAGACACAGTCAACTAGCAAACTTTAGTCTGCTTGACCTATAAAACATGTAGTTAGAATGAAAGCAGAAGGCCTGAGGGGAGTCAGACACAGAGTCAAGAACAAGATGATAGATTGAGGAGAGAATAGGTCTGAGTTGCCCACCCCTTGGGGGTCTTGTTGATTTGGCAGTGCGGCAGACGTAAGTTGGGACAAGCCATGGATGGGGTGGGATGGTGAGCAGGTGACCACTGGAGGGATCGTAAGCAGGGCAGTCATGTGAGGATCAAGAGACTACTGGCAGCCATCCTGTCCCTGGAGAAGGCAATGGCACCCCACTCCAGTACTCTTGCCTGGAAAATCCCATGGATGGAGGAGCCTGGTGGGCTGCAGTCCATGGGGTCACTAAGAGTCGGACAGCGACTTCTCTTTCACTCTTCACTTTCATGCATTGGAGAAGGAAATGGCAACCCACTCCAGTGTTCTTGCCTTGAGAATCCCAGGGACAGGGAAGCCTGGTTGGGCTGCTGTCTATGGGGTCGCACAGAGTTGGACACGACTGAAGCAACTTAGCAGCAGCAGCATCCTGTCCCAGCACCTCTGAGAAGATAAGGCAATGTCTGCAGACCTCCTGAGCCATCAAGTCATCATTTTTGACCTTTTCGCTGATGAAACCTGTTAGCCAGTTTTGTAACTTTTGAGAGTAGGCCTTCCAAGCATAATGGAGAACGGGCTAGGTAGCCAACAGTGTTCCCTAAAAGGAAGTGGAAATCTTGAATTGCCAACCTCCCAGACAAGGGTGAGTAACTTACATTTTCATATTTGCTTGTGGATTTTGTTAGGCTGCCTAGATGCCTTTGTTGTTCCTGTGAAAAGACTTTAAACTCCTTTGAGTTCCTAGGAAAAATAAAGTCTAAGGAATCCATTTCCAGCTGAGGTATTTTGAAATATATGTATATTCCTTATTTAAACCTAAGATCACTGGTTTATGACTTTAATTAACATGAGAAAGATGATTCAGAATTTCACAGCTTTTTGCCACCCGTGAATATATTGTACCCAAGCATATTATTCTGAGAGCTACAGAAAAGAATTTGAGGATGTTTGACATATCATAACAAACACTGGGCTGGCAGACGTAAGGTAAAAGATATGTATGGGTGCCTATGGAGAGAATCAATGGCATCATTTGCTCAGCTCCAAACCTCTTGGGAACAGTCAGTTCAGTTTTCCTTCAAGCTCAGGCACACTGGTGCTCTGTGTGAGGGAAGAAGCCCTTGCTCCACCCTGATCCATGTTGCCGTGGCAATTACATCCATCAGCTCCAGCGTATGTCCCTGCAGGATGCCCATGGGAGTGGAGGGGACTGGCTTATTGCTACCCTGCTGCTTCCCAGTGGGGTTGAGCTGGCAACGAGTTGCTACCTAACCATGAGAGATCCTGCCTCTGGGGAGGTAAACACATGTATTTTCTAGTGTGAAAAAGTGAGAGAACTAGATTTTATTTTTCTGATATGTACTGGAAAACGAATAGTACTATTTATATTTTATCAGTGATGGGGTAAGAGCACCAGGTTTTCTGACTTGCCCATATAGAGCATTAGAGACTGAACTTAGAAATTCCCAAAGCCTGGTGTCTGGTGCACACATTGGGGCCTGCTGCCAGTCAAATCCATGGTCACCATCCTTTATTTCTTTCTTTCACATCTATTCATTCTATTTCTCTTTGGAACTCTTCTACATAGCAGCTGCTTTATGAAGCAAAGTGTGGTCTGGACATGCAGCTATCTCTCTGAAACCATTTTCCCCATCAGCTAATGAGGGGTTGGACGAAATGATTTTTAAATTGTGTTCAGGCTCCAAAATCTTCTCAGGTTATGCCAGCAGCATTCCACCTGAATGACCTGGTCTTCCATCCCAGCTGCTCTCCTGGAACAGCAATGAGGGTACACTTAAATGGTTCATGAACCCCCGGACCTGGAGCTTCATCTGTGACACTGTACATCCAAAGAAAGAAGCTGCCAGCTAAAGGAGGGGAGCAGTGCAGAATACAGGAGAGTGAGAGCAAACTGTAACAGTGAGTGAGGCCAGAGCAGAGGAGGGAAGGCTGGCTCTCGAGCGATGATGTCATGAGGCATTGCTGTGGGTTGTGGTGCTTCCTCAAGGCTCTCTCTGAATAGCCACTTCCTTGGGCACTCATTCAGTATTTTCCAATGTCCAGTACCAAGAAACAGGGTGCATGCATGCTCAGTCATGTCTGATTCTTTGCAACCCCGTAGACTGTAGCCCACCAGGCTCCTCCGTCCATGGGATTTTCCAAGCAAGAATCCTGGAGTGGGTTGCCATTTCCTTCTCCAAGAAGAAACAGGGTAACAACAGGTTGCTCTAATCAATGGAAAAGCGTATTTTATGTTTTTTGTTAATTAATTAACACTCTGATTTAAACACTGAGGTAGGCTGAATAATTGTCCCAAAGAATATCTAAACCATGGTCCCCAAAACTCGTGAATGTTCTATGGAAAAAAGTGACTTTGCAGATGTGATTAAGCCAAGGATGATGAGATGGGGACATTATCCTTCATTATCTAGGTGGGACCTCCATGTACTTACAAGTGTAGTTATAAGAGGGAAATGGGGAGAGATTTGACACCAAAGGACACAGTGAGATACCAGAAGCAAGACACTATACTGCTGGTTTCAAAGATGGAGGAAAGGGCCATGAACCCTTTCACAGCTTCTGGAAGCTGGAAGACACAAGGAATGGATTCTCCCCTAGATCCTCCAGGAAAAACCAGCCTTACCTAAACCTTGACTTTGACCCAGTGAAACTGACTTAGGGCTTCTAGAACTGTAAGAGAATAGATTTGTGGTGTTGTAAGCTACTACATTTGTGATAATTTGTTACAGCAGCAATAAGAAACTAATATCAACCCTTTGTAATAGTACTATAGTACTAAAATGAAACCCCAAAATCTAGCTTCTGGATATGCAGGTCCTGGACTACACATAGTAAAAACCTTCTAAGAAACCCCATTCACCTCACACAGCCCCTTCTACTTTGATTCCCACATTCAGACTGCAATAGGATATGATTTTCCCCACCATGGGCCCTCCGAAATAGATATTGATTGGTTGATTTTGCATATAACTATAAGCAACCAGAGATCAAATTGCCAACATCCGCTGGATCATAGAAAAAGCAAGAGAGTTCCAGAAAAACATCTATTTCTGCTTTATTGACTATGCCAAAGCCTTTGACTGTGTGGATCACAATAAACTGTGGAAAATTCTGAAAGAGATGGGAATAACAGACCACCTGATCTGCCTCTTGAGAAATCTG
>NW_011494826.1:11021102-11021444 GCF_000754665.1 Bison bison bison | reverse complement strand
GAAACTATTTTCCTTCCTCTTTTATATTTTCCTGTCTTCTTATAGTAGTGTGTTATATTTTTCCAAACTATTATATAAGCAAACAGAACTATTTATTTTAAAAAATGAAAAATAAAAAAATTAATACATGAATTAATGAATTAATGAATAACATGCAAGTAAATTTAATAGATATTACCCAATGAGTATTCCGTGTGATCAGATTGGCTAGTTGTCAATGCTTGTGGTTTCAGTCTGCCTGAACTGTTCAGAAAAGATCTTCATGACTCAGATAATCACGATGGTGTGATCACTCACCTAGAGCCAGACATCCTGGAATGTGAAGTCAAGTGGGCCTTAGGA
>NW_011494826.1:11018659-11020920 GCF_000754665.1 Bison bison bison | reverse complement strand
TACTTTTGAACTGTGGTGTTGGAGAAGACTCTTGAGAGTCCCTTGGACTGCAAGGAGATCCAACCAGTCCATTCTGAAGGAGATCAGCCCTGGGATTCCTTTGGAAGGAATGATGCTAAAGCTGAAACTCCAGTACTTTGGCCACCTGATACAAAGAGTTGACTCATTGGAAAAGACTCTGATGCTGGGAGGGATTGGGGGCAGGAGGAGAAGGGGACGACAGAGGATGAGATGGCTGGATGGCATCACTGACTCAATGGACGTGAGTCTCAGTGAACTCCGGGAGTTGGTGATGGACAGGGAGGCCTGGCGAGCTGCGATTCATGGGGTCGCGAAAAGTCAGACATGACTGAGCGACTGATCTGATCTGATAAGCAATCTGGGGCTTCCCGGGTGGCTCAGAGGTTAAAATGTCTACCTGCAATGTGGGAGACCTGGGTTCGATCCCTGGTTTGGGAAGATCCCCTGGAGAAGGAAATAGCAACCCACTCCAGTATTCTTGCCGGGAGAATCCCATGGACAGAGGAGCCTGGTGGGCTACAGTCCACGGGGCCACAAAGAGTTGGACACAACTGAGCGACTTCACTTTCACTTTCTTTCACTTTCTATAAGCAATCTAATAGGGCTTAAGAAAAGTAAGCCAAATGAAAATACCAAGTTTACATTATTGGTGAGAGATACACCTACTCTCATTCAAATGCAGCTGCTCTCCCTCACTTCCTCATTACTGAAGCCCGTATTAATTTTCTCTGGGTGTCAATGCCACCCAGCCCTGCCCAGACTGGGGGCTAGACTGGTATTTCTCAAACTTTAATAAGAGTAATATGCATAGGAATCACCTGGGGATCTTGTTAAAATGCAAATTCTGACTCAGTAGGTCTGAAGTAAGACCCCAAATTCCAAATTCTAATAAGCTCCCACGTGATGCCAGTGTTGCTGGGCTGCGGTCGTTAAATAGCAAGGTGCTAAACCACGTTCTGGAAGTGTGGGCCTAAGGTAGATCCAAACTGGAATTATCAATAACAAAATCATGTGGAACTTTCAAAACCTTGCAGAATTTACTTTGAGATACCTTCTCTAGACGAGGTGCTCTAGCTCACCCTCCCTGGTCCTGGCCTGTGCATTTGATACTTCCTGTGTGCCTCCATCTGCAAAGCACCCCTTGGTCCCATATAGTCTTCCAGTCTTGCCTTATGGAGAAAGCCCTGACCTTGCAGGAATCTTTTATGCCCTTTCTAGAAGTCAGGACTTCTCCAGTTCCCTGCAATCTTTCCTAAAATGTGCTGCTCTATCCTGTTCAAACGGTTCCCTAAGACCTGCTCAGCCCTTAAATAAAGCATATTTCTCTTGATTTGGGTTTACCTGTAAGCCTAGACTCCTTAGGGTCTTAGGTCTCATGAGCAGTCGTGGATCCACTGTCTCCCCACAAATTGGCTCACTTTTGTGGGCTGTGAGCAGTATCTCAGAACCTGTTTTTATCTCTTCCTCCTTTAAAACTGGGGCTCCCTATTGCATCCCTTGATTCCAATTTCTGGCCTCAGTAATAACTCTCTTTTTGGTTTATTTAAGAAGCACAGACAATTGTCATACCCTACATTTCATAAAGGATCAACTATTTCCTTCCCCACCTGCTAAGGGTTCTTCCGCTCAGCCTGCTTCCTCTGGCCTCTATCAGAGGGCTTCTAAGCTCTCTGCTGCCCTCTCCTGGCCTCCTATAGCACTGTGCTCACATCAGTTAGTTCAGTAGTGCACCAAAAATAATTCCAAATCCTCGCACAGAGGCCCTGAATGATCTAGGATTTTGATCCCATGAATTGGATCAAACTAGTAAGATGAACTGGGCATCTACTATTTTTAATTATATCTTTAAAATAACTATTTCAACAGATACATGGAAAGAGAACATCCCTAATATTCATTGCTAACTAAATGAAAATCAAAAGAACAAGAAGCATAGAGAAGGATAACTTTAGGGCATATTTAAAGAATAAAGAGAAGCCCAGTTTGGCTATAGTAGTGGCTTCCAGTCCTAGCTTGAAGGATATCAAGAGATGTTCTCTGAGTGCCATTGCAATCCAACTAAATAAGAATCTCTGAAGGTAGTTCTGATTACTTACACTTTCTTCCTTCGTCATTCCATTGAATACTAAAAATACCTTTAGTTAGACGCCAAAGTGTTAGAGAGTCATGGACTAAAACCAGGGTCATATTATGAAAAATATTAAATTATATATCTGCAATTTGTTCAGAATTTGCAATAT
>NW_011494826.1:10999322-11018542 GCF_000754665.1 Bison bison bison | reverse complement strand
TTTTAATCTCTTTTAAGGAGCTGTCGCCAGCAGACCCCATGTAGAAGTATATATCTTCAGTTTGCAGACCAGTTCCTGAACTTCCCAACTGGACCTTGTTCTCAGGCCTGACCGTGTATCTGTGTCCTTGCTCAACCTTCCACTTCTGCCTCCTTCTTCTCAGGGCTGCCCCTCCATCTCACCGTAGACCGCTTGAGGAAAGCCCCTCCAGCTTCATGCAGTCCAAATAGCATGCCACTCCCCTCAGAGAGTATGCCTGCTTTGTGGGCTGACCCAGATGGTCAAGGGCTAGGGTGAGGGAGACAAGCAGAATTAAACTAAAAAACATAGTGGGGCTCCGAATCACCACTGATGTTGTCCCCGTAATGTTCTGATTCCATAAAAGCCATTGTCTCTCACTTGAGCCATGATCTTTCCCACCCTTCCTTTCTGTCCATCTCAATAGAATCATCACCTTTATTCAAAAGACTTTCCTGACCACCCCACCTTTCGCTCAAAGTCCCCTAGTGCTGCTCTTGTGTACCATTATTCTGCATTTAACATGTTATAATTTTCTTTTCTTTAAGATACACATGTTCTGTAACTTATTTAACTTTCTGGGTGTTTAGCTGTTATATTGCAAGGTTATCTCATCTTCTTTAAGCATCTTTGTTACCCTTGGAATGCATAGTAGGCTGCTTTGCACATAGTGGGTATTCAGTTGGAATTTGCTCTTTGGATTTCCTCCAAGCATTACTGAATCAATCCATGGGCATAAAATCTAAACCCTGCTAAGCATCATTCTGGGGGACTTGATTCCCGCCCTCCCCCGCCCTTGCCCCCGCTTCCTTCACCAGGGCTTATTCAGTCTCCCTTGACTCTTCAAAGCCAGACTCCACATTTCTTACTTCCTTCAGCACACACAATCATTTCAATTATCTAACCAACCTCAATCTGCCTTTTCTCTTTCCCAGTGTTTACTCTGCTTAGCTAGAAGATCACTGGCAAATTCAAATTTGCATTTTTAATCAGGCATTGCATCGGATTTTTACTCCATTATTCTGAGCTCCTCTTACATTTAAGTTACTACTTGGTGTATGGGTGACAGCGTAAATGTAAATAAAAAAGTAATTTGCTTTTCTTCATCTTGAAAAAAATTCCCTAAGCCTTAAAGGATCTTATATGAAGCAATATTGCTTTTCCTTCCATACACGGAAATGTTGCTACTCATTTTTAAGGGGTAAACAAAGGCTCTCCTAGGGCAACACCCTCCTTATCCTAAGCCCCTTCTAAGAACAGGAATAATTGAAATTCAGTCAGAGCTTTTGCCCAGAGTATGCTTCTAGAGGGAAGGGAAGCTGTATACTCTGTTAGCTCTGTTTCACTCAGCTCTGCAATGCTCCTCCCCTGTAATTTTGTCCATCACAGTTTGTTCTTGACCCTGAAATGTGGTGTCTACTTTCTCTCCACGTGGATAAATCTGATCCTCACCCAAGCTGCCCAACTCTAGGAAGACTCGAGCTCTGTGATGGCTGCATGGAGCTGGTGTATATTCCAGCTTTCTTTGTTATAATCTTTCTTCCTATGCATCTGGGTTCCCCCGTCTCAGGTGTTCAGCCTCCCCCATCATCTGAGTGAATCGCACAGCTGAGGAACAACCTTAACCTTTCCCTGATTTAAGCTCTTTGTTGCCCTCTTCTGATGTTTTCTGACAGTGGCACACCATCCCAGGAACACCGGAAGTGAACCTTCATCTCCCTTCCCTCTCTCTGCTTTACCACTCCTAAGTCTGACAGTCCCTGAATGATCTTAAAATGAACCTGAGAATTTGATCATTTGAAATGGAATACAAATTATCTCTGATCTTCAAATTAACTGAAAATGGAAAGTGATCCCAAACTGTAAACATAAAGGCAATGGGATACCCAACAATGTAGCAAGTGGGTAAAGATCTGCAGGAAGTTCCTCTGCAGGGAGCTGAGGGAGGAGCTGACTTCTAAGGCACAGGCTCTACCAGCTCTGCTAATAACTTGTATTATTTCCTTTTGCCAGATTATTTAGAAACTTATACTCCATTTTTCACATCCACAAAACAGGCATAATTATATCTCTAGAGCTGAAGCTCCCATACTTTGGCCACCTGCTAAGAAGAGCCAACTCATGATGAAAAGACCCTGATGCTGGGAAAGATTGTGGGCAGGAGAAGAGGGCGATAGAGGATGAGATGGTTGGATAGCATTACTGACTCAATGGACATGAGTTTGAGCAAACTCCAGGTGATGGTGAAGGACAGGGAAGTCTGGCATGCTGCAGTTCATGGGGTCACAAAGAGTCAGACACGATGTAGTAATGGAACATCATACTTTTGGATTATTTTAGTAAGCAAATGACAAAAATAATGAGTACTCGTATTGTGCCAGACACTGTGCTAAATGTCAATATATTTCACCTTTTAATCCTCATAATATCCACAGGAGATAGATATTCTTCTAGCCCAGTTTTACAGATAGAGAAATTGACGTGATGGCTATGTAGGCACTTTTTAAAACATTGCGGTGTGCTGTATTTGACTGAGATACTGACTTAACAGTAGAAATGAAAGCCAAGAAAAATAACCATTTAGTGAGTATGTTACAGGAAAAATAAAGAGAATGCAGCCAACAGAGCCAGGACTGGGGCCAGAAGGTCCCGAGGGGCATGGGGAGAGGATTGCTGGATACCTGGGGGAAACTGAAGCTCAGGAGAGGAGGCTGTGGGAGTCGTGTAAGGAAGAGTAAGGATGCAGTGTTGAACACACAGCTGTGGGCTCAGGTTTCCGGGATCCCAGTTTTATTTTGCCCAGTTATTAGCTTCCTCAGGCACTTTACGTTGATAAAATGAAGACAACAACAAAACCTACCTCAAAGGATTAATATAGATAAAATGCTTAGCAGAAAGCCTGGTATACAGTTAGTGCTCAATATGTGCTAGCTATATTAATGACTTAACGACTTGTGAATTTACACAAGTTTTCTCTCAGCAGGGAAGATCAAATGTCACAGCACCAACAAATCATTTAGTATGTAAATAACACTGGGATGTAGGGTTATGACATTTTTAAACAACCAAAGAGAGAAGCACAGGTTGGAGTTCTGGGAATGTAGGATGACATATTCATAGACACATGCAGGTGGCCCCAAGGGCAACCTTGGATTTACAAAAAAAAAAAAAGTCCAGGGAAAAGAAAAGGAGGAAACTGCAGTTTCCTTTATTTTCTCCCGTTTTCCTACACACACACACACACACACACACACACACACACACACTTCCATAGGCTTTCTCCTTCTACAACTGAACAGATTGGTTTCCGACCTCTTCCTTTGGGCTGTCTTCACATTCCAAACAGTGCTGTAATCTCTGATTCCACCCCAGAACACGCCTAAAGTCTCAAACAGCTAATAAACAACAGGTAAGGCCACCTTCCTGGTGGACATGAGAGTTAATCAGCAGTGGCAACAATGCAGAGCCCTGGATGGGAACCATCTGTCTAGCAGGTAGGGTTTAATGGGACTAATTCTTAGAGCAAAATTGAGCACATTATCAGATGGCCCAAAGCTGGCTACGTCAGAACAGGAACAGAGACTGCAACGATTTGAGGATTTCCTGAAGATTAACCTTGGTTATTTTTGTTACTCCCTAGACTGTTTTTCTGCAGTGTTTCATAATAAAATCCTCAAAAAGAAAAGGAACAATATGTTTATTTCTAACATATAAAAAGGAAGATCGAGGAGAGTGGTACATTTTTTTTTTAATCCATTTTATGCACTGTCTGCTCTGAAAGGGAATTCCTTAGAAAACATCTAGCTTCATGAACCAAGAAGTGGTAGGTGGCCCTGTCTGAGGACGAGTTATCTGAGGAAGAAAGTAAAAGTGGGTGTGAGGGGCAAGCGAGAGGCTTCTGTGGATGTGAACAAGGAAGATGCAGTTAGCTGAACTTTCTCTGGCTGGAACTCAAACCATCTACCAGATTGGGCTGTCTCTATTTCTCCTGCGTACTTGTAATTTCTTTTTTTTTTTTTTAACTTCCAGACAGACAGTCATTGAAGTCCTGAGGAAATAGTTTCTCTTCACTCCAGATCTCTGCTGGGCTGTAGCTGTATCAGTTTAGTTCAGTTGCTCAGTCGTGTGTGACTCTTTGCGACCCCATAAACCACAGCATGCCAGGCCTTCCTGTCCATCACCAAGTCCCGGAGTTCACCCAAACCCATGTCCATTGAGTCGGTGATGCCATCCAACCATCTCATCCTCTGTCATCCCCTTCTCCTCCCACCTTCAATCTTTCCTAGCATCAGGGTCTTTTCAAATGAGTCAGCACTTCATATCAGGTGGCCAAAGTATTGGAGTTTCAGCTTCAACATCAGTCCTTCCAATGAACACCCAGGACTAGTCTCCTTTAGGATGTACTGGTTGGATCTCCTTGCAGTCCAAGTGACTCACAAGAGTCTTCTCCAAGACCACAGTTCAAAAGCATCAATTCTTCTGCGCTCAGCTTTCTTTATAGTCCAACTCTCACATCCATACATAACCACTGGAAAAACCATACCCTTGACTAGATGGACCTTTGTTGGCAAAGTAATGTCTCTTCTTTTTAACATGCTGTCTAGGTTGGTCATAACTTTCCTTCCAAGGAGTAAATGTCTTTTAATTTCATGGCTGCAATCACCATCTGCAGTGATTTTGGAGCCCCCAAAAATAAAGTCAGCCACTGTTTCCATTGTTTCCCCATCCATTTGCCATGAAGTGACGGGACTGGATGCCATGATCTTAGTTTTCTGAATGTTGAGCTTTAAGCGAACTTTTTCACTCTCCTCTTTCACTTTCATCAAGAGGAGCTTTAGTTTGTCTTCACTTTCTGCCATAAGGGTGGTATCATCTGTATATCTGAGGTTATTGATATTTCTGCCGGCAATCTTGATTCCAGCTTGTGCTTCTCCAGCCCCGCATTTCTCATGATGTACTCTGCATAGAAGTTAAATAAGCAGGGTGACAACATACAGCCTTGACATACTCCTTTTCCTATTTGGAACCAGTCTGCTGTTCCATGTCCAGTTCTAACTGTTGCTTCCTGACCTGCATACAGGTTTCTCAAGAGGCAGGTCAGGTGGTCTGGTATTCCCATCTCTTTCAGAATTTTCCACAGTTTGTTGTGATCCACACAGTCAAAGGCTTTGGCATAGTCAATAAAGCAAAAATAGATGTTTTCCTGGAACTTTCTTGCTTTTTCTATGATCCAGCGGATGTTGGCAATTTGATCTCTGGTTCCTCTGCCTTTTCTAAAGCCAGCTTGAACATCTGGAAGTTCACGGTTCACATATTGCTGAAGCCTGGCTTGGAGAATTTTATGCATTACTTTACTAGCATGTGAGATGAGTGCAATTGTGCAGTAGTTTGAGCATTCTTTGGCATTGCCTTTCTTTGGGACTGGAATGAAAACTGACCTTTTCCAGTCCTATGGCCACTGCTGAGTTTTCCAAATTTGCTGGCATATTGAGTGCAGCACTTTCACAGCATCATCTTTCAGGATTTGAAAGAGCTCAACTGGAATTCCATCACCTTCACTAGCTTTGTTTGTAGTGATGCTTTCTAAGGCCCACTTGACTTCACATTCCAGGATATCTGGCTCTAGGTGAGTGATCATGCCATCATGATTATCTGAGTGGTGATGATCTTTTTTGTACAGTTCTCCTGTGCATTCTTGTCACCTCTTCTTAATATCTTCTGCTTCTGTTAGGTCCCTACCATTTCTGTCCTTTATCGAGCCCATCTTTGCATGAAATGTTCCCTTGGTATCTCTAATTTTCTTGAAGAGATCTCTAGTCTTTCCCATTCTATTGTTTTCCTCTATTTCTTTGCATTGATCCCTAAGGAAGGCTTTCTTATCTCTCCTTGTATAGACAGCTTGAATTTTGCATCTCTATTGGTCTTCTCTGATGCCTTCTTCAAAACCTTTTAGAATCATTGCCTCTAGTTGACTTTGCACATTTCGGTTGGAAGTTCAGTTTGGAAAAGACCATCACTTCTCATGAACATCAGACCTTGTTTTTTCTGTGTGCATCCTTTTATTTATTTTTTTCACCTCCTCTAGCTGACAGTTGACAGAAAGACTTCATTTTCCCTCCAGCTAAGTTAAATCATTAGGAGCAACTTCAAATTTAGAAAACCCTGATCCCCTGCAATTTTAAAAAATGATTTATTTTTCTGAATGTTCTGGATAAAACCATTTTTTTAAAAAAAGATCACTCAAGTTATATTAATTCAAAACTGTTTCCTCTGGTTTTATAGTTTTTAAACTATGTTGGACTAAAGATATGCCTCCAGGAATAGGGCTTCCTTGATGATTCAGTGGTAAAGAATCTGCCTACAATTACTGGAAATGCAGGAGACACAGGTTCAATCCTTGGGTTGGGAAGGTTCCCTGGAGGAGGAGATGGCAACACACTCCAGTATCCTTGCCTAGGAAATCCCAAGGACGATGTCTGGTGGGCTACAGTCCATGGGGTCTCAAAAGAGTCAGAGATGAATGAGAGACTAAGCACATGCACACAGGAAGGCCTAAAATATTAAGAGCAATTTTTACATTATATAAGGGGAAAGACATGAGCCAGATCTTTCTGTCTCTGGTATTCCATCCAGGGGGCCCAGAGGTTGCCTTTATTCCTGATATGAACTGTACTTAAGTCCCATGGTTGGGATTACCTATAAGAAGGGCACAGGGTTTGGGAATTCGCAGTGGGGGGACTTATACTGGTGGGTTAGAGACTGGGGGCCATTTGTAGAGCCAGGAGACTCTCTGAGGGATGAGACAAGAGTCCCACCCAGAGGTTTGGAAAGATGCATTTCATGTTGATGAACGCATTTGAATTCACCCACTGGGGCTTCCCTAGTGGCTTAGTTGGTAAAGAATTTGTCCACAATGCTGGACACCTGGGTTTGATCCCTGAGTTGGAAAGATCCCCTGGAGAAGGGCATGGCAATCCACTCCAATATTCTTGCCTGGAGAATCCCACAGACAGAGGAGCCTGGCAGGCTACAGTCCATGGGGCCACAAAGAGTCAGACATGACTGAGCAACTACGCATAGCATATCTTGAAGTAGGGTTGTGAAGCAAGATTTTTAAAAACACAAATGATTAAATATTCATTTGCTTTTAAGTGGATGTTATCATTCATTTCTCATCATGTTGTTAAAACATAAACTGAGGCATGTTAAAATTTTCAGGAGTTCATTTGAGTATGTGAGTACATGCATGCATGCTAAGATGCTTCAGTGCTCCAGTGGTAAGTCACTTGGGTTGGGTCAGGATTCTTTTTGACCCTGCGGACTGTAGCCCGGCTCCTCTGTCCATAGGATTCTCCAGGCAAAAATACTGGAGTGGGTTGCCATGCCCTTCTCCAGGGGATCTTCCAGACCCAAGGATCGAAACTGCATGTCTTACATCTACCTATATTGGCAAACAGGTTCTTTACCACTAGCTCCACCTGGGAAGTCATGTCCAACTCTGTGTGACCATTATGGATGGTGGCCCGCCACACTCTTCTGTCCATGGGATTCTCCAGGCAAAAATACTGGAGTGGGTTGCCATGCCCTCCTCCAGGGGATCTTCCTGACGAAGGGAACCTGAGTCTCCTGCATCTCCTGCATTGCAGGTGGATTCTTCACCACTGAGCCAGCAGGAAAACCCTTCATTTGAGTATATACCAATTCAAATGGTGCAGCACCAAGCCAAAAATGGTTATGAAGAGTGCTTCATTGAAAGAAGTTGGGGGTAGGTTTTTACAGAAAAGATGTGGAAGCAGAGCAAGGAACTAACTTGGTTGACTATTGCTTAAGCAGTTTTCTCAGCTGGGAACGCCTAGTTGACCCTTTGTGCCTGTGTTCGTCAGTGCACTGACTCTGCCTTAGGTTTGCTTAGGCAGGCTCTCAAGACATTGGGACCACCACAGCACATTGGCCTCCTTGTTCAATTACTCTAACACTATCTAAAGACTATATGAAGTTCAAGCATGCTTGTTGTGATTATTTTTCAGTAATAAGGAAAAAATATCTTTTAAAAATGGTGGCCTGGAAATAATTCTATTAAAATGCTTTGTTTTGCTCTTGGAATTACACAAGTAATATGAACCAAGAGGGACCACGCCTGTGCATAAACAGATCAAGCCAGTGCTGATGGGGAAGGAGAAGACAAGAGTAGGTGACTTAGGGCAGTTCAGTCCCTCTGCATTCACCCTTGCTAAACCATGTGACTGAGAAGAATGTTCCCATGTCTCCTTTAAGTTTCATGCTGCTTCTGTCACTTGGCTCCTTTTCCTACAGCTCTGACCACTTCTTCTCAATATTCTGCTGTGGTTCCTCATCTTTTCCCCAGAATATAAACAGATATCCCCAGGGTGGCATGCTCATCTTGCATCTTTCTCACTCTGTGAACATTCTCAAAATAATCTTAAATACATCAGTGAATGTTCTATCTCATACACACCTACAACCCCCAATTCTATGTCTCTCATTCAACTTTCTATCCTGACTCATATTTCTAATTTCTAGGCGGTCTCCACCTGAATCATTTAAAAGAATTCTAACTCAGTGTGTCCAAACCGAAATTATCCTTCTCCATTAACATCTTTCTTCCTTTGTATTATCAGTAGTTGATAAACTTTCCTCAAAGTATGTGGCTTCTTGACCCCTTTTGGCTCTTCCTCCCACTTTTCGTCTCTAGAAGGCTCAAATATAACTTTTCATCTCTAGTCCTACTTCCATGGTGCAAGTTTTTAAGTTCATTGTCCCTCACCTGAGTTATTTCAGTAGCCACCTCAATGAATTCCATACTATCAAATAAATGTTTCCTTTTAAAAAATAATTCTTGGTTTCACTGTTACAAGAGTAATAAAAGTAAATTGTTGACATTAAAAAAAAAAAAAACAAAGACTTAAGTTGACAGAGAAAAAGCCACTTAAAATTTCACCACACAGAGACAGCCACTAGCTATTTCAATGTTCATATAGAAAGAGATTAAGACAACACAAGCTGGTGCTTTAAATTGTAGTCCTCCAGAAGCCAACTCTGAGTGATACATTTGAGTAGGAATATTTCATTAGAGAGGTGATTCCAGAAAGTATCAGGATGAGACTATGATCATGAGCTAGAGAAATCAAGAGAGCCAAAAGGGGTGCCTTAAGTCGCAATCGCTGCCACGTCACCAGGGCACCATTGCACTAGAGTATCTGGGAGGCCATATGGAAAACATTCGAGTCATTTTACCCAATGCACAAGAAAGCTAGAGTATTTAACCACAGATATGTGTCTTCATCTTCAGCTGAGGGCTGCTCCCCGGAGATAATTCCCTGGGCCAGTCACACTCCTGCAGCCAGGCAAGGCTCCAGGGCTGAGAGTTGCAGATGCTTTCATAAGAAGCCTCTGGGCAGGTAGAAGACAGCAGTGGTGGTGGGGAAAGGCTGGGACATCAACACCATTGGCTTGGCACTACTCTGCTTCCCATCTTTCTGAAGTTTTCCACCAACCTCAGAGTAATCCAAGTGCCTTCTCTTCGCATACGACTCTGCCTTTTGTCTATCCTTGAATATCGACCTCTGAATCCCTGACAACGATACTCACTGACGACGTCATGTTCTCTCAGGCCTCCACTTGCTTGTTTGTGCAGTTGCTCCCACCTGGGTTACACTTCTTCATTAGCCCTAAGGAACATAACTCCTCCTTCAAGACACAGTTCCTGAGATCCCTCTTCCCTGGTCCTTTTCCAGCAGCATCACCTCTGTTTGCTCCTATTGCACATTACATATTCTTCATTATAACATTCTTCTTTTGCATAATATATACATATATGTATGTATAGTTATAAAATTGATACTTCTTAAATTTAAACAGAAACAAAAGAACCAAAAAACACATTGAAACTCCACCTTAAAAGATAAATAACTTTAATATTTTGACTTACCAGTTATGTATTTTTTCACAAATAAACATACACAATCATATAACTATATGTGAACAGATTGTCCTCTACTGTACTATATTTGTAACCTGATTTTTTTTAACTCAACATGTCACACTCTTCTTTCCAAGAAGTAAATGTAGATCCTTAGCTTCAAGTGTAATAGTTGGATATGTCTGATTATAAATATGTACTCTAATTTGTTAATCAAGCCTCTATTAGTGGGCTATTAAAGCTGTTTTCAATAGTTTGCTATTATAAGCAACTGAGTAATGGCTAGACCTCATAAGAAAATTTCTTATTATTTGATTTTCTTCCCCAAATTGTCTATAGCTACTCAGGACATTGCCTTGGCTCATGCTTCTTTCTTCTGAAAGGGAAGCTCTTTCTCTTTTGTTTAGTAGTTATTATTTCTTTAACAATTTTTTTTCTACAAGATAGAAGTAGCATTAACAACCCTTTAAAGCATATCCTTCATTATAGATTTCCCAATTAAATCAAGGAAAGCTTCATAACACTTTAGGGCAGTGAGTTTTAAGCTTTTTTGACTATGACCCACAATAAGTAATACATTTTAAAAAATCATGAATCAGAACATACTTTTATACAACCAAACATTCACTAAATCATACTCTTACAGCATGTAACATATTTTGACATTCTGTTTTATTTTAATATCTTTCAAAGGAATATGCTATTATATTTATGTCCTTAGATCTAATGTAGGCCTCTAATTGATTGTATGAGTCACTAACAGCTTGTGACCCACAGTGTGCAAACAGTCTGTAGCAAGAGAACTGCTGAGGTGTGCTAGTTCTGCTGCTACTTTTTTTGGCTTTTCAACTTTGCTGTAAGTAAACAACTCTGAAGTAATATTTTCTTCTTGTTGCCAGAGGTTTCGTATTTTAAATACCAGTCTGTGCTATCACCACTGCCACTGCACAACCACCTACACATATGTTCTCATTGACAGAAATGGCTTTCAGCAGTGAACTTCTGAGAGGTATATATATATGCCAATTAAAATTATGGCATTGTACGAACATGCACAGGCTTCTCTGGGGTAGACCAGTGATGCCTGCGAATGCAGGAGACACAGTTTTGATCCCCTGGATCAAAAAGATCCTGGTCAGAAAGATCCCCTGGATAAGCTAAGGGCAACCCAGTTCAGTATTCTTGCTTAAGAAATCCCATGGACAGAGGAGCCTGGCAGGCTAAAATACATAGGTTGCAAAAGAGTTGGACACAACTTAGCGACTTAACAATAACAAGAACAACATACATATGCACACATGCAAACACACACACACACACACACACACACACGCACGCAATGGTCCAGCTAAGCAGAAACTGAGGCTTAGGAAATAGAACCATGAAGTGATACCAGCTAATGTAAGAAAAGAAGGATAAACCAATTTCAATAACCTGAAATCCCTGATACAGTTCTGCGGGTGTGTTTTGCCCTGTCAGAGGCTTCACATCAGTACTCCAGTACCCCAGGTAGGCAAAGATTCCGCCCACCCAGCACAAAGGACAGCCCACTTTTCCTTCATTACTGAGAATTCAGCTCACCTCCCTTCCACTCCTAGCTCATCCTCTGTCAATTCCTCTTTTTGAGGACCCAGGGTTCTCTATGGGCTGCTTCCTTCTTCTACCAACTACATGAACCTCCGATGGGAAAACTATAGGTCTTCAAAAAAGAGCCAAGATTCGTATCTTGGGTGACAGGAGAAGCAGTGAAATTTGGGAGGAAAAATACTATCCATTATAGGGGCTTTCAAATTTTTTTAAAAATTATTTTTTTTCCTGGTTTATGCATTGCCTTGTTTTTTTTCCCGTTTAATCAGTCACATAGCTGATATGTATGTTTAAATCAATCTTTACTGTAATCAATTGATAACTGAGTGTCTGCTGTGCTTATAGTAGCTACAGGGCATGAGTTGAGGTTCTTTGAGGCATATGAAGAAATAAAAGAATGTGTTTCTGGCCCTCAAGAAAAAATGGCTCTGTGGGAAAGATAGGTTCATGTACATGAAAAGAAAATGTACAGCAGTTAAAGCTGAAGGCAAATTAAGTAATTTAGAAAATCATTTCTCCAGGAGCTTGAAAGCAAGTGTATAAATGTGGACTCTACCTGGGGAGGTAAAATTTGAGATGGGTCTGAAAGATGAGTAGCCTTTAGTCAATGGCCTGGAGAATATATCCTGGTGAACTAAACACAGGCAAAATAGCAAAGAGGATAATTGGTGGGGTTTGGGGGAGCAGTGAATAAATCCTTCAGGTAGTGGCAGAGTTCCAAAATGACCCCGAAAGTCAAGTTGGGGGCTGGGCCAAGGCAATCTGTTCAAGGCCCAATATATTGCCATGTACTTAGGTTATAAGGACATAAATAAGCCCTTTGAATTTGCAGTTTGTCATCTCGTCTCCCATTTTTGATGAATTTTTCGAATGCTGTCTCTGAGCATATATTTCCAAAAGCTCTCCAGACAGCAATTCATGTTCAGTTGGCTCAGCATGGAGCATTCTGTGGAATCTATAGCTAATGAGCGATTGGAGAGCAAAGCTGAGCAGTGATTGACTGGTAGTCACGTACAGGTCCACTGATATTGCTTCAGGGACCTGTGTTATTGTTTTTTTTATATCCTTCAGCTTTTCCTTGATGAATTGTTACACTATATATAATATGCAGCCAATAGTCTAATTATAAAAATGTCTATCTCTTGCATATGGCAGGCAGCATAACGTAAAGGGAAGCACATAAGCATAGGACATGGGACAGACCTGGAGTTTGCAGTTAACTCACTGCACAACCTTGGGCAAATCACATACTCTCCCTGAGTCAGATAAGCTCATCTGTAAAATGGGGTGATGCTTTCAATCTCATGGTGACTGTGGGGATCAATCTGAGGGAAATCTATACAGGAAAATTTTGTAAACTGTAAATCACCATGTAAGAGTGGGGTGTGATAGTTTTTGCCTCATCACTACTGCCCTCTCGTTTGTTAAACTACTAATTGGAATGTTACCTAAATTCATCATTGACATTTTGTTTCATCAAGCTGTAGAGCAGTGAATCTGATCTTCAGGTGGCTCCAGTTATAAGTGAAAGTGGGCTTCCCTCGTAGCTCAGTTGGTAAAGTATCCACCTGCAATGCAGGATTCCTGGGTCGGGAAGATCCCCTGGAGAAGGGATAGGGTACCCACTCCAGTATTCTTGGGCTTCCCTTGTGGCTCAGCTGGTAAAGAATCCACCTGCAATGCAGGAGACCTGGGTTTGATCCCTGGGTTGGGAAGATCCCCTGGAGAAGGGAAAGGAGATCCCCCGGAGAATCTCCACTCCAGTATTCTGGCCTGGAGAATTCATGGACTGTATAGTCCATGGGGTCACAAAGAGTTGGACACAACTGAGCGACTTTCACTTTCATAAGTGAAAATAATAAGGAAAACAACAATAATGATAAATACTGCTTTGGTATCACCTCTATGCAGGGTGCTATTAAAAGGGTTTCATATGTTACATTATTAATCCTCCCAACTCCTTGAGGTAGGTACTGCTATTATCCCCTTTACAGATGGGAAAAATGAGACTCCAAGAAGTTGAGTAATTTGTCCAGTAAGAAGAACTGGGAGTCCAACCCAGGCAGTCTGGGTCTAAAGTCTATATTTTAAACTTATACCTTCTTCCCTAAGGAAACAAAGACACTCAAATTTCATGTTTTCCTGAAAGGTCTGTGGATGACAAATTTCAAACTTCCATTTTGGAGGAAAATAATCGTGTTCACATTTAGCATTCTTTAGAATGTGTGACTCATCTATACTTTTTTTTTTCTAACACGGTAGCTATATTTCAAGAGTTGCACATACAGAAATGGAATTTCCCATTCCTCACTTTTACCTACCCTTCTTTTTACCCTAATTCTATATGACCTGTGACAGCTGTGTTTGAAAATGTTAAGGAGGAGATCAGCCGGCCAAACTCTCTCCTGCCAGCCCATGAGGCTTTCCCTCCATCACCCTAGACAGGTGACTCCTTGCTGAGAACAGCATGAATGTTCAGATTGTACTACTGCTCTGTTCTTAAAAGTGAATTTGGTTTGGTGAATGTCATCCAACTTAAAAAATCAAAGAGCCTCCTCCAGAGCTGGCAGCTCAGAGCTCTTAGAAAGGAAATTTAAACTGCTTCCATAACCCACAGGGAAACTGCTGCTGAAAGAGCTACACTTGGAGTAAATGCAAAGGACTGCTCAAAACGGCCATCACAGACGGCAATTTTCAGCCGGTGAGCACTCCTTCCCAGAATGTTCCCTCCACAAAGAGGATGCTTTAGAAGGCAGAGCTGCAAAACTCTGACCGCATGCCTGAGGGTCAGGGCCCTGGAGGAGGCATGAGATTGCTGGAAGGTGTCAGAGGCGGGTCCCAGCCAGAGTAGGGATTCTGAGATCTTAAAGTTCCTTCCAAAAGATTTTGGGTTGCATGTGGCTCATTCTTACGGATGCAGAAAGGGAGGGTTTCAGCAACACACACCTCAACACTCCTCTTTCTATTCCCCATGAAGCTGCTGCTGCTGCTGCTGCTAAGTCGTTTCATTCGTCTCCGACTCTGTGCGACCCCATAGACGGCAGCCCACCAGGCTCCACCGTCCCTGGGATTCTCCAGGCAAGAACACTGGAGTGGGTTGCCATTTCCTTCTCCAGTGCAGGAAAGTGAAAAGTGAAAGGGAAGTCGCTTAGTCGTGTCCGACTCTTCACGACCCCATGGACTGCAGCCCACCAGGGTTCTGTGTCCATGGGATTTTCCAGGCAAGAGTGCTGGAGTGGGGTGCCATTAATGGAAGAAATCCCACACTCCACAGAGTGTCGGCTTTTTACCTTGACAACATCTCCCCAGGTAATGTTAAAACTATTTGTAATATCAAATGACATTTATTTTAAATGATCTTTCCTGTTCTCACTCTTTTTCCATGAAAAATAGAGTACTTTTAATTGTTTGGAGGAAGGGATGTGTCATATCCAGTGTTGAGCAATACAAGTATGTGGGGAAGGTGAGGGAGAGGTAGTAGCAAACCTGAGGGTTGGAAAAGCTACCTTCATTGTCACCATCACCACTTTCTAATGTTTGCGTACATTATTTCATCCTCACCATAACCTTAGCAAGTGGTTATTATTAGTGTCTCATCCTGAGAAATCTGAATCACAGAATCTAAATATCTTGTCCAAAGTCAAGGCATTAGTTTTTAAGGGTTTGAAACCAAATATACTGGTTCCACTGCTACTACTAGACTCTAGTCTCAAGATCAACTTACAGTTTCTAAATAAATATGTATTAATTACTTATTCTGAGCATGTGAAATGGAAAAGAAACATCTTTTTTGTATACCTACAGCATTAACTTAAATGACATTGTTGAATCCATATTTTGATTCCTGTTTCATTGTTTTATTTATAGAAATGTTGTTGTTCAGTTGCTAAGTCACGTCCAATTCTCTGCAACCTCAGGTACTGTAGCACACCAGGATCCTCTGTCCTCCACTAACTTCTGGAATTTGCTCAGATTCGTGTTCATTGAGTTGGTGATGCTCATCCTCTTCTGTTCCCTTCTCCTTTTGCCTTTAATCTTTCCCATGATCAGGGTTTTTTCCATTGAGTCAGCTCTTCACATCAGGTGGCCAAAGTACTGGAGCTTCAGCATCAGTCCTTCCAGTGAATATTCAGGGTTGATTTCCTTTAGGATTGACTAGTTTGATCTTCTTGCACTCCAAGGGACTTTCAAAGAGTCTTCTCCAGCACCACAATTCAAAAGCATCAGTTCTTGGGTGCTCACACTTCTTTATGGCCCAACTCTCACTTCTGCACATGACTACTAGAAAAACCATAACTTTGTTGGCAAAATCATGTCTTTGCTTTTTAATGCACTGTCTAGGTTTGTCATAGCTTTCCTTCCAAGGAGCAAGCGTCTTTTAATTTCATGGCCACAGTCACCGTCCACAGTGGTTCTGAAGCCCAAGAAAAGAAAATGTCACTGCTTCCACTTTTTCTCCTTCTATTTGCCATGATGGACTGGATGCCATGATCTTAGTTTTTTGAATGTTGGATTTCAACCAGCTTTTCCCTTCATTTGTAGAAATAGGCAGATGTTAAGGGATGTGCCCAAGATGACTGTAAGGAAGTAATGGTGCCCACATCTCGGGACTATCTGGGATACTGGTATCAACAGAAACACAAGAGAGGAGCCTCTTGAGGCCTCTATCTCTCTCTGTATGTGTCTTTAATAATAGGTGGACCTCCTCCTGGGAGAAGGCTGAGATAAAGGCAGATGTGGCAAACATCTGGAAGAATTCCATATGGCCCTCTGTGCCATTCTCTTATTCTTATTATAAGTTTAAATTTGCTTATGAACTTGAACTTGCTTGGGCTTCCTAGCTCCTCCACATCTTCCCTGCCAACCCAGCCCTCAGAAATGCTTGCCCAGTTTCTGAGCTCCACTCACTGTTCGGGTTCCAGAGGGCCAGCTGATGCTGCCCACTCAGGTTCCAGTCCAGCCCTGGGCCACTGGTTCTACCTCACACTCCCTTCCCAATTCCAGGCAGAGCATAGAATGGGTCTAAAAGTTGTTCTTTTTCCCTAAGAATCTCACAGCTGTAACCAGGGATTCAAAACGCATATTTGTGAGACAATAGACAACAACAACAGCACGAGAGCCTGGAAGCAAAGAGTGTGTGTAAAGACTTAAAAGGAAAATAAAAAGACAAAAAACCATCAGCAGCGAGTGTAAAGGACTTCAACATAAATCTAGGCTATTTTCCAGGAATCCTGGAGACAGCTGAACTTTACTCTGGCTGCCGGTATCCCCGAGCAATGCAATCTCCCCAGAGACCAGAGTTCCAACTTCCAATGGAGATCAGCCAATTAACTACCAATGAACAGGTGTGTGTGCTTTTACCACATGATATGCAAAAGAAATCCACAGGGAGCCTAGCATCCAGCTAGGCAGTACCCCTCCCTATGATCTGATGAGGAAGATGGTACAGTGTTTGTACAGCTGAAGATTATACAGCTGAAGATTCTATGATGTGGCTTATAACTCAAACCTAACCATGCCATCCCAGCTCCTTCCTCTTCTTACCCCCACAATCATTACCCTAAAAAGAATTTTCACTTTAGAAAGTGACCTTGGTGAGCTGAAGCTTGTAGTTTTAAAAGCCCCCTAAGGTTTAATTTTGAAAAGTCACCCGTAGACTTTAGATTGACTTTCTCTTGAAGGCAGCTTAAACCTTGTTCATTTGGGAGCACAAAAGAGAAGGTTTAGGAATCCCAAGGCTTCAATTGCCAGCTGTCTCATTTCTCTGCTCACATTTTTTTTCTTCTCCTCTCCAGCAAGATTAAGATGAGTGAAATAATTTCTTTCTTTTAAGATACCATTGTAACATTCAAGTTTTCCATTACTGTCAATTTCTTGAAACGTGTCTCATTAGCATTTTCAGAACAGTTTAAAAAAATCCTTTCATCAAGGAAAAAAGAAATTAAATGCAAGTTAGTTGTCACGGGATTTCATTGACATAAATTTGTCCTCTCTTGTCTTCATTTCTGTCTTCTCAGTTCCTCGTTTAATATCTTAGAGTCTGGGAATCATACCCAAGTCTCTGATTTGAAGAGCTGGAAAGATGCAGCCTAGATTACAAAGTAAATTGTCTTGGTCACAAATATACAGAGGGATTCTGAAACCTGTTTAGACTGCACCCCATAGAACTGCTAAGTATTAAAGGGAGAAGTGCCAAAAGCCCAATCAAAGTCATGTAAACAACATTCTGGAGGAAATCAACCCGTGACTCCAGAGTTTTCGGCAAGCGCCACAGGTTTTTCATGTTTTTAAAAAGCAGGGAAGAAGAGTAGGTTAGTGAGCAAACCTGAGGAGCCTTGGGTCTCCTTAATGCCTATGCAACTAGCAGGTAAGAGCTCCCTGGTGTTACATCTCAGTGATGAAGACCTAATCAAGTCCTTATTTCTCCTAACCTGAAAGTACTTTTGCAAACGCACCTGGATTAGCACTAAGGAGCTAATTATTTTGTGAGCTGAGATCACTCTTTAGGAGAAGAAACACCTTCTCCCAGGTTAGGAGCAGCAGTGTCTTTTAAAGCATTTCCTGGAACACAGGGACATAAATCTGGAAGCTGCCTCAGCAAGTTGAGCACTCTGTCTCACGCGGGAGTTGGGACACTGTGAGGTAGGAAATGTGGGTCATTTACGTGGCAGTTGGGAGAGAGAAAGAGATAACATGCAGAGTGGGCTTCAAACCAGAAACGTGGGCTTGGCAAAATCTAGAGTTGTGTACTCCTAATCTTCTATGTGATTATATGTGATATTAGTTTCTATGTGATATTAACTGTAAACTCAGGTTGTTGGAAATTGTATTCTACTCACAGGGTGTGGAAGGCTTTTTGGTATTTTTAAGGGAAGCAGCATTTCTATTGCCAATTTCTGCCCCAACTCTTCACTGTAAAAGAGAAGGCAAAAGCTAAAGTGAGAGTCTCTTACAACCTGAGAAGCGGGACTTTCTAGGCCCCATATTTCCAAATATGGTGAAAATTGAATTGAAAAGTGTACGTGGTCTTAGGCGTCCATCATTTCAAAGACCTTCTTTGTACTAACCAACTGTTTGTATGTTGCTTGTATTTTCTCTGTTAATCTATATCTTTCTTTCTCCTTCAAGTTTAAGTAAAATTTCCTTTGAAGTTTTACAAAAATTTATCTTGACAAGGTTGAAAAAAATTCACCTCCTAAAGTCCGTCATATGCTTTAAAATTTTCTCCCCTAATAATTCAGCAAATACCGAGTGCCTACTATGCTTGAGTGTGGTTCTAAGAGCTGTGGAATCATTTGTTAACAAAATTAACCAAATCTCTGCCTTCAGGGAGCTTCTGCTACTACTGCTAGGCAAGGCCAAATAAAAAACAGATGTGTTATTATGTGTTGTATTAGAAGGTGATAAAAGTTATATGGATATATGAAACCTGGAAGGAGAATTGCTAGTTGGAGGGGGGTGGGCTTCAGCTGGTGTGATAAGAGATGTTATTTATTCCCTAAGCTGTATCTGAAATGGGAAGCACATGGTAAGAGATAGCTTTACTATAAAGGCAACAGGAAGGAGAAAAAGGAAAGAGTTATGCAGGTCTGGGGGCTAGGAGCCTAGGAATTGATCTAAGTATAGGGAACAGTAAAAGATAATTTTTTATTGTTACCTCTTTTTTTTTTTTTTT
>NW_011494826.1:10956745-10999216 GCF_000754665.1 Bison bison bison | reverse complement strand
GGAGATCCACTTCATTTATTCCCAAGCTCTTCTGAGAGCATCTCTGCTTGACTGCTTTGAGGATCTCTTTGGTGGTGATGGTTCTGTGGTTGTAGAGGGACAATCTGACCGCTTCCAGGCTAACCCATTCCAGCTGCCAATCCTCCAGCACTCTTAGGGCATCCAAGATCCAGGAGCACCCACTGAAGTCTGGGTGGACTTGTTTTAAGAGTTTCTCCATGTAATTAAAATATGCCTCCTTCTTCTTCCTCCTCTTCTTCCCAGTGGCAGAGCAGACCCACTCATCCTTCTCTTTGGCTGGGATATAAATTGTGAGCTTCCTCTTAGGGAACTGTAGGCCATGTAAGCAAATGAAGTGCATGTGGAAGGCTTATCCTGATGCTGGTAGCTCAGACCACTGGCTGTCTTGTTACCTCTTTTAATAGGGGGCAAGATCACATAGGGTTTTGAAGGTCATTGTAAAGACATTCGGGCCTCCCTGGTGGCTCAGAGGGTAAAGAATCCAACTACAATTCAGGAGACCTGGGTTCGACCCCTGGGTCAGAAAAATCACCTTGAATAGGAAATGGCAACTACTCCAGTATTCTTGCTTAGAGAATCCCACGGACAGAAGAGCCTGGGGGGCTACAGTCCATAGGGTCACAAAGAGTGAGACATGACTGAGCAACTAAGCATTAAGTATGTACATGCACATAAAGACATGATTTTTATTTGGAATGGGTTAGAAATTCTTGAAGGATTTTAATCAAGACAGTGATATGAACGGACAATATTTTTGAAAGATGTTAGCTCTAATGTTGAGGCTAGACTCTAGGGAGACAGAAATAGAAACAGGATTTTGTAATTTTGGGACAATTAAAATTAAATACTTAAAAAAAAATAAATTGGAATCATGAAGGGATATATACACACATATGTGCATGTGCACAGATATATACATATATATACACAGATATATATATATATATATATGTATGTATATATCTGGAGAATGAAATGGCAACCCAATCCAGTATTCTTTCCTGGGAAATCCCATGGACAGAGGAGCCTGGAGCGGGGTAGGGGGGCGGGGGCAGGCTACAGTTCATGGGGTCGCAAAGAGTTGGACTGAGTGACTAAACAACAACAAATGTGTGTGTGTGTGTCTCAGGAAGTGGGATGAGATCTTGTCTAACACCCAGAAATGAATTGTCCAAGGAGTAGGCTGTTGTCTAACACTTGGAAATGAATTATCCAAGGAGACATATGCACGGACAAAACAAGAGGCTTTATTGGGAAGCAGCACCCAGGCAGGGCACAGCAGGGTAAGGGAACCCATCAAGACTTCTCTGCCATATGGCTCACAGTCTCAGGTTTTATGGTGATGGGGTTAGTTGTCTCTGGCCAGTCATTCTGACTTAGGGTCCTTTCTGGTTGTGTGTGCATATCTCAGCCAAGATGGATTCCATCGAGAAGGATTTGGGGAGATTTACATGACGTAAGTACTGGTGTCTCTTGCTCCTTTTGACCTCTCCCGATTTTTCTGGTTGGTGTTAACTTGTTAGTTCCTCATTCCTTACCAGGACCTTCTGATGTAAGATAACTCATACAAGAAGATATTGTACCTGACCTCAATGGGCAGTTTTGGTCAATATTTCCCTAAAATATGCACACTTGCCTTTGACTTCTTAGAAGCAAATTCTTTTTCTAAGTCACCTTTCCCTCTTCAACTTCCTTGAGTTTGAACTTAGATCACTTTGCATCAAAATATTCTAATTGGACTTTTTATTGTTCTGAAAAAATAGAAAGAGGGACTTCTCTGGCAGACTAGTGGTTAAGACTTACCTTCCAATGCAGGGGATGCAGGTTTGATCCCTGGTTAAGGAGCTAAGATCCCACATGCCTAGTGGCCAAAAAACCAAAACACAAAACGGAAACAATATTGTAGCAAATTCAATAAAGACTTAAATGGTTCATGTCAAAAAAAAAAACTTAAAAAATAGAATCTATAACCTCAAGGCTTTCCCCACTCCTGCCCCAAGGCTTTTTTATTAACACCAAAAAAAAAAGTTTTAACTAAAAGTTTCTCCAAATGCCTAAGAAGCACTTTGAAAATGGCTAATTAGTATTCTAATGACCTTTACAAGAGAAAGTATCTTAAAGTGTTCTTGGCATTAGACATTCCTAAGACTCTAATTCTCTAGCATATATACTAATGCCCATACTTGTCTGGGGCTTCGCAGATCGCACTACTGGTAAAGAACCCACCTGCCAATGCAGGACACACAAAAGATCCCTGGGTCGGGAAGATGTCATAGAGGAGGGCATGGCAACCCACTCCAGTATTCTTGCCTGAAGAATCCCATAGACAGAGGAGCCTGGCTGCACTCCATAGGATCATGAGTCAGACACCACTGAAGGGATTTAGCGCACACATACTTTTATAGATGGGAAAGTGACAGGGAACCAAGTAGGCATACCTCATTTTATAGATGGAGAAATGGGCCCAAAGTCACAAAGCAAAAAGGTAGCAGAGTTGAAATTTCAGCTCAGCTCTGCCAGGTAAAAGCCCTTTGCTCATGGTTTCTGACTACCCGGAGTGTAGTATGGCATATCCCACAGGAAGCATGTTTGAAAGCATGTCAGAAATCTCAGTTACCTTCTTCCATGGTCTCTGGTTTCTTAGGAAACAAACCTCTATTCCTCTCTCTCTCTTTTTTTTTTTTAAAGACACTTGATTGGTTGTGACTATGGGGAAAGGAGTTGGGAATAGAAAGGCCAAAGTGTCTGGGGTTGAGAATTAAGCCAGCATCCCTGTGACTAGGCCTGGCTGTCACCCTCAGTTGTCCAGTCTCAACATCACGGACCCAAAACCAACACAGCAAATCACATCACCGCAAGATGAACCCAGACCTGAGGGAGCAGCTGAGTTTGCCCTCCCTGTTGTCTGGAGTTGTTAAATAATGCTCATAGTCTCAGATGAAGTGAATTGAACTCATCATCCCTTTCCTCCCGAACTGAAACAAGTTAGAAAAACCAAAAGGCAGCCAACGGCTGCGGAGAGGGAGCAACAGGCTGTCAGAAAACAAATCGACCGTTTACAAACAACTCAAACTACAAACAGTTTTCCTTCCAAAGATGTGCAGATATCCTTCTGGGTAAAATCGGTCAAATCTGACCTTTAAAAACAGGATGACTGGCTAATTGTTTTGTTTTGTTTTCAATCTGTCAGATAGGATCTTAATAGAACAACCTTTAGGATATTGTAAAATGAATTTAAAGAGAAAGTAATTATTACAAGAGCACTGCTAGGAGACTTGGTGGCCCGTTCTGCATGCGTTGCAGCCTTGTGTGTTACAGTCCCTGAAAATCCTGCCTCTCCCACTTGGGACACAAAGCAAGCAAGCCCAGGCAGGCAGGTACTGATTTGAAAGCAGTCTCCCAGGAAACAAAGAAAGCTGAGAAGCTGTCAGCAGGCAGGTTTGCTGGAGAGCTCTCAGAGAGGAGCACCCGTCAGGACTCCAGGGGCTTTGCCTGAGAGGCGACCAGTCACCTGGGGGGATGGGGGGCAAGAGGCGCCTGACAGAAACAAAGCTTTGAGGCTGTGGAGAGACAGGTTCAGGTTGATGCTGAGAGAAAGTGGGTCCTCAGGAAGCTGAGGCTATCAATGCTGAGGCTATAAAATGGCACAGAGGCAACCCACTCCTTTGTCTACTGTCACAGAAAACTTGCCTTCAAAGGGGGATGTATTGTACTGTCTGCAAATAAAAATCATTCTAAGTAGGAAAAGTATTTTTTCATTCTCTGAAAAAAATTTTCGGAATATTGATTGGACTATCTTCCTTCTCTGCCATCTTATATGCACGAATATTTTGTGTATTCACTAATTATTTGACCTTACATACAAAAGAAAAATCCCAAGGAGAAATAGTTTTCGTGTTTTTAAGATATGTGTTGTTTCTTACATCTTTTTAGCTTTTTTGTTGCCATTGTTAATCTGGAAAAAACTAGTGACCATAAATAAACTGGTTTATTCTGAGAATATAGATTAAAGGGAGGAGTCCACTGGCACTTATATGGGGACACTGGGTGGCCTCTGGGCAGCTGCAGCAAAAGGCATTCCTAAGGCAGGTTATGAAAGTGAAAGTGTTAATCGTTCAGTCCTGCCTGACTCTTTGAGACCCCATGGACTGTGCCCGGGAGGCTCCTCTGTCCATGGAATTCTTCCTGGCAAAGATACTGGAGTGGGTTGTCATTTTCTTCTTTAGGGGATCTTCCTGGCCCAGGTATCAAACCTGGGTTTCTTGCCTTGCAGGCAGATTCTTTACTGTTTGAGCCACCAGGGAAGCTATTACATGTTTAAAAAACATTTCCCTGTATGTCAGAGGGAAGAGATGAGGGGACACTAAAGAAAGCGATAAGAACCAAGATTTCCAGAGTTGACAAATATTTATTTTTTTACCTCCCATCTCCAGAGGTTTGCTGTTCTGTATCTACTTCCAATAATAAATAGGACTATATGTATGAATATGTAAACATAGAACAAATAAACTTTTAAAAATTCTAAAAATTTTATCACAAACTGATTTTAAGGCAAAAAGACATGCTTTTGCTTTTAAAGAAAAGTCCCTTATCAAATTGGCAAGTATAAAATATTAACAGTAACACCAAACAATGAGGATATAGAGGCCTCTCATTTTAATTAATGAAAATGTAAATTGATACAATGCCTTTGAAAAGCACTTCTGTGAAGTATAGCAACAACCTCAAAATATTCATCCCTTTATTCCAGCAATACTACACTGGGGATATAGCCTATGAAGATAATTTCAAATATACAGAAAATGTTATTTTAAATGTATTTATAGCATTGATCTTTAAAAATAATATTAAAAATCATGAAACAGCTAAGAATCTCTATTTGCTATTACAATAATGATTACAAATATTATTCGAAATACTTTTGATATGTTGAGTGATTTTTAAAAATCTAATTTAGCTTCTGATTCTGGCAATATGGTGAATGGAATTTTCTCCATAACTCTCCCATTGAAAACAATAAAAATGGTAAGTATTGTTTTTTGTTTTGATGAATCTTGAGATACCCAAAACATGTGAAAGAGGCAATTATTCTTAGGTAAGCCAAAGTATAGTCCGGCATTTGCTCTAATGGCATTTGCCAAATCCTGGTAACTTTGAACTTCTGATTTAATAGCTGCTCAGGGTCGCCCTGCATGAGGTACAGGAAATAAACCCTAAGGCACACCTAAGGAGGAAAATCTAATGGAAGACTCCAGCATTAAGCTGGGAAACCAAAGGGCAACATTCTCAGTATAAGAGTACATGAGAAACAAATTCACTGTGCAGGAAAAAAAAAAGAAACACACACACAGACAGCGAGGTAGGGTAAATCAATCTCCCTTGAGAATGTATAACCACAAGTCAGTTTTTACATAGGATCGTGGTCAAGCTGAAAAATAGAAGTCGTTTGCAGGATGCTGGTATCCCAGCCAACATCAGAAGCAAAGACAACTCCTATCTGAAGAGACCCAACTTTAAACCACTTCTCAGATAATCCCTACAAATAAATTTCTAAGGAACATATATTTACAGTCAAATATCATAACATATCATAAGGAATTGCCAACCGGAAACAACCAACAGCAGAATCAGTATTGCAAAGAATTCAGATATTATCAAAGAGTATATGAAAGAAAGGTTTAACATATCTAAAGAAACAAAAGAGAAGTTTAAAAATATAAGCAAGGAACACAAAATTATAAAAAGCAACACAACAATTCTGAAAAGACTAAAAATAATTTTCAGAAATAAAAACATAATCACTGAAATAAAAAATTCACTGGATGGGGTAACTGATTGAACATGACGGAGGGGGAAAAATCAGTGGAATGCAATACAGATATGAATGAATTATGCATAATGCAGTACAGTTTTGAAAGGAGGGAATACAAAGCAGGATTAAGAGACAGGAAGGAAAGAGTAACAAGTTCTAACAGATGTCTGAGTTTCATAGGGACATAATAAAGAGAACATATTAGAAGAAAGAGTTCAAGAGATACCCAAAAGTTTAAAATAAACAACTGATCCTCAGATTTAGGAAATCAAAAAAATTCCAGGCAATATGCATGCATAGTGAAACTGTAAAACAAGACAGAACTGTAAAGCAGCTAGAAAGTTAAAATGTTTCTACAAAGGAACTGTAAATAGCTTGATTGATTTTTTTCCCTACAGTAATGAAAAGCAGAAGACAATGAGTGATATTTTAAAATGCTAAGAAAAAATAACTATCAACTTACATGGAATGTGTGGTGAAATTACCTTTCAACAATAGGAAGGAAAAAATATCATATCCAGGCTAAAAGATAATAGAATTTACCACCAACAGATTCTTATTAATGGTGATTCTCAATAATGAGTTTTAAGTAGTGGTAATACGAAATAGAAAGACATAGATGCAGAAAGAATGGTGAGCAAAGACATATAAATATGTAGGCAAATCTAAGCCAATATTGACTATATAAAATATTTTGTCAAAAAAAAGCCCAAATACTAGACCTTGATAGCCTCTAAATGAGAGAAGATGGATTTGATCTGAAATATTCTGATGTCTTTTCATTTGAAAAGAATTTAAAAATAATGGTTAACATTAGACTTTTAAAGTATCCATGTTAGAATATCTATGGTAATTACTAAAAGAATAGATATGGAAAAATACAACCTCCAAACTCATAGAAGGCAAAAAAAGAAAAATCTAATCACTATGCAAAATTTAACTATTATAATTAGAAACATACATACATATATATGCTATATATATGTGTGGTGTGTACACACATGTACAGTTGATCCTTCATATCCATGGGTTCCACATGCATGGATTCAACGAATCATGGCTTAGAAATATTAAAAAAATTTTTTTCAGAAATTTCCAAAGAACAAAACTTGATTTGCCATGTGCTGTCAACTATTTACATGGCATTTACAGTGTATTAGGTAATATAAATAATCTAAAGATGGTTCAAGGCACATGGGAGGATGTATATATGTTACATGCAAATAATATACCATTTTATATAAGGGACTGGAGTATCTTCACATTTTGGTGTCCTTAGGGGAGTCCGGAAGCAATCACCCGCAGATACCAAGGGACAACTGTATGTGCGTATGTGTACGTATGTGCGTATGTGTACGTAATAAAACTATTTTAGGGTATTTTTATAGAGATAATAATTGGAAATCAAGTTTAAGGAAATCAACACATTAACTTGATACATTTACTATTGCAATGTGATTGCCATTGTAGCATTAATGCAGACCTCTAATATATCACATAATTATCCTTTCTAGCAGTAGTGGGAACAATTCAGAACTAGTCTCTTAGCAAGTTTAATATTAATAATATAGCTTTCATATCTATAATACTTTAAAAAAAAGCAAGAAAGTGAAAGTCGCTCAGTCATGTCCGACTCTTTATGATAGTCCATGGAATTCTCTAGGCCAGAATACAGGAGTGGGTAACCTTACCCTTCTCCAGTGGATCTTCCCAACCCAGGGATCAAACCCAGGTCTTCCACATCGCAGGTAGATTCTTTACCAACTGAGATATCATGGAATCCAATCACTAAACTGCATATTAAACCTCCAGGATATGTTTATCTACTGTATGCAAGAATGTGTCGTTAACAACATTTCTCTTATTCCTGCTTCTGCCCCCAGGAATCACCATTCCACTCTGTGGTTTTTAGGTCTGTGTTTTAGATACTATATATGGAGTATCATATAGTATTTGCCATTTTCTGTCCAACTTATCTCACTTAGCATAATGTTCTCAAGGTTCATGTTGTCCAAATTTAGAGCATTTTCATTTTTCTCATGGCTGAATACTATTCCATTGTGTTACACACACGGACACATACCATGTCTTCTTTTTTTGACATCTGAAATATATATTTTTTACTTTTTATTGAAGTATAGTTGATTCTCAATTATTTTCTGGTGTAGTTCTTAGTTCATTCCCTCAGTCGTGTCCGAC
Source organism: Bison bison bison (assembly GCF_000754665.1). NCBI lineage: Eukaryota > Metazoa > Chordata > Mammalia > Artiodactyla > Bovidae > Bison > Bison bison. Next base: position 10,991,184 of record NW_011494826.1, on the reverse strand, counting down.
TCTTTGTGGCCCCATAATCGCAGCACGCCAGGCCTCCCTGTCCAACACCAACTCCCGGACTTCACTCAAACTCACGTCCATCGAGTCAGTGATGCCATCCAGCCATCTCATCCTCTGTCTTCCCCTTCTCCTCCTGCCCCCAATCCCTCCCAGCATCAGAGTCTTTTCCAATGAGTCAACTCTTCACATGACGTGACCAAAGTACTGGAGTTGCAGCATCAGTCCTTCTAATGAACACCTAGGATTGATCTCCTTTAGAATGGACTGGTTGGATCTCCTTGCAGTCCAAGGGACTCTCAAGAGTCTTCTCCAACACCACAGTTTAAAAATATCAATTCTTCGGCGCTCAGCTTTCTTCACAGTCCAACTCTCACATCCATACATAACCACTAGAAAAACCACAGCCTTGACTAGACGGAACTTTGTTAGCAAAGTAATGTCTCTGCTTTGGAATATGCTATCTAGGTTGGTCATAACTTTCCTTCCAAGGAGTAAGTGTCTTTTAATTTCATGGCTGCAATCACCATCTGCAGTGATTTTGGAGCCAGAAAAATAAAGTCGCCACTGTTTCCACTGTTTCCCCACCTATTTCCCATGAAGTGATGGGACTGGATGCCATGATCTTCATTTTCTGAATGTTGAGCTTTAAGCCAATGTTTTCATTCTCCTCTTTCACTTTCATCAAGAGGCTTTTTAGTTCCTCTTCACTTTCTGCCATAAGGGTGGTGTCATCTGCATATCTAGGTTATTGATATTTCTCCCGGCAATCTTGATCCCAGCTTGTCCTTCTTCCAGCCCAGCGTTTCTCAAGATGTACTCTGCATATAATTTAAATAAGCAGAGTGACAATATACAAACTTGACATACTCCTTTTCCTATTTGGAACCAGTCTGTTGTTCCATGTCCAGTTCTAACTGTTGCTTCCTGACCTGCATACAGGTTTCTCAAGAGGCAGGTCAGGTGGTCTGGCATTCCCATCTCTTTCAGAATTTTCCACAGTTTATTGTGATCCACACAGTCAAAGGCTTTGGCATAGTCAATAAAGCAGAAATAGATGTTTTCCTGGAACTCTCTTGCTTTTTCGACGATGCAGTGGATGTTCGCAACTTGATCTCTGATTCCTCTGTCTTTTCTAAAACCAGCTTGAACATCTGGAAGTTTACGGTTCACGTATTGCTGAAGCAATACGTGGCTTGGAGAATTTTGAGCATTACTTTACTAGTGTGTGAGATGAGTGCAATTGTGCGGTAGTTTGAGCATTCTTTGGCATTGCCTGTCTTTGGGATTGGAATGAAAACTGACCTTTTCAGTCCTGTGGCCATTTCTGAATTTTCCAAATTTGCTGGCATACTGAGTGCAGCAATTTCACAGAATCATCTTCCAGAATTTGAAATAGCTCAACTGGAATTCCATCACCTCCACTAGCTTTGTTCATAGTGATGCTTTCTAAAGCTCACTTGACTTCACATTCCAGGATGTCTGGCTCTAGGTCAGTGATCACACCATCGTGATTATCTGGGTCGTGAAGATCTTTTTTGTACAGTTCTTCTGTGTGTTCTTGCCACCTCTTCTTAATATCTTCTGCTTCTGTTAGATCCATACCATTTCTGTCCTTTATCGAGCCCATCTTTGCATGAAATGTTCCCTTCAGTTCAGTTCAGTTCAGTCACTCAGTCATGTCCAACTCTTTGTTCCCTTAGTATATCTAATTTTCTTGAAGAGATCTCTAGTCTCTCCCATTCTGTTGTTTTCCTCTATTTCTTTGCATTGATTGCTGAGGAAGGCTTTCTTATCTCTCCTTGCTATTCTTTGGAACTCTGCATTCAGATGCTTATATCTGTCCTTTTTCCTTTGCTTTTCACTTCTCTTCTTTTCACAGCTATTTGTAAGGCCTCCCCAGACAGCCATTTTCCTTTTTTGCATTTCTTTTCCATGGGGATGGTCTTGATCCCTGTCTCCTGTACAGTGTCATAAACTTCTGTCCATAATTCATCAGGCAGTCTATCTATCAGATCTATTCCCTTAAATCTATTTCTCACTTCCACTGTATAATCATAAGGAATTTGATTTAGGTCATACCTGAATGGTCTATTGATTTTCCCTACTTTCTTCAATTTAAGTCTGAATTTGGCATTAAGGAATTCATGATCTCAGCCACAGTCAGCTCCTGGTCTTTGTTTTTGCTGACTGTATAGAGCTTCTCCATCTTTGGCTGCAAAGAATATAATCAATCTGATTTTGGTGTTGACCATCTGGTGATGTCCATGTGTAGTTTTCTCTTGTGTTTTTGTAAGTGGGTGTTTGCTATGACCAGTGTGTTCTCTTGGCCAAACTCTATTAGCCTTTGCCCTACTTCATTCCGTATTCTAAGGCCAAATTTGCCTGTTACTCCAGGTGTTTCTTGACTTCCTACTTTTGCATTCCAGTCCCCTATAATGAAAAGGACATCTTTTTTGGGTGTTAATTCTAGAAGGTTTTGTAGGTCTTCATAGAACCATTTAACTTCAGCTTCTTCAGCATTACTGGTTGGGGCATAGACTTGGATTACTGTGATATTGAATGGTTTGCCTTGGAAACAAACAGAGATCATTCTGTTGTTTTTGAGATTGCATCCAAGTACTGCATTTCGGACTCTTTTGTTGACCATGATGGCTACTCCATTGCTTCTAAGGGATTCCTGCCTGCAGTAGTAGATATAATGGTCATCTGAGTTAAATTTACCCACTCCAGTCCTTTTTAGTTCGCTGATTCCTAGAATGTCGACGTTCACTCTTGCCATCTCCTGTTTGACCACTTCCAATTTGCCTTGGTTCATGGACCTAACATTCCAGGTTCCTATGCAATGTTGCTCTTTATAGCATCGGGCCTTGCTTCTATCACCAGTCACATCCACAGCTGGGTATTGTTTTTGCTTTGGCTCCATCCCTTCATTCTTTCTTGAGTTATTTCTCCACTGATCTCCAGTAGTATACTGGGCACCTACAGACCTGGGGACTTCCTCTTTCAGTATCCTATCATTTTGCCTTTTCATACTGTTCATGGGGTCCTCAAGGCAAGAGTACTGAAGTGGTTTGCCATTCCCTTCTCCAGTGGACCACATTCTGTCAGACCTCTCCACCATGTCCCGCCCATCTTGGGTGGCCCACAGGGCATGGCTTAGTTTCATTGAGTTAGTCCGTATGATTAGATTGACTAGTTTTCTGTGATTATGGTTTGTGTGTCTGCCCTCTGATGCCTCTCGCAACACCTACCATCTTACTTGGGTTTCTCTTACCTTGAATGTGGGGTATCTCTTCACAGCTGCTCCAGCTAAGTGCAGCCACTGCTCCTTTCCTTGGACGAGGGGTATCTCCTCACGGCCGCCCCTCCTGACCTTGAACATGCTTTACCATCTGAGCCACCAAGGAAGTCACCCATGGGCCGTGCAGCAGAAACGTGCAGGCTGCGACGGACCGCGCAGAGGCGTGGCCGAGAGGCGCTACCCCTCACCCAAGGTCAGGGGCGGCGGCCGGGAGGAGCTACCCCACGTCCAAGGAGCGGTGGCTGTGTGGCACAGGAGGGCCGAGAGGGGTTTCAGGTGTACAGTATGGTAATTCAAAAATTTTATAGATTGTACTCCATTTACAGTTATTACAAAGTAATTGCTATCTTTCTTTGTGCTGTACAATATATCTTTATGCTTATCTATTTTCTACATAGTAGTTGTATCACTTAATTCCATATCACCATCTTGCCCGACTCTCTTTCCCTCTCCCCAGTTGTATCCACTAATTTGTTTTCTACATCTGTGAGTCTGTTTCTATTTTTTATATAAATATACTAGTTTTAGGTATCATACATAAGTAGTAACATACAGTCTTCAACTTCTTTCACAAACCATATTTAATACTCTTTAGATTCATCCACATTGTTGAAAATGGCAAAGTTTCACTCCTTTTCATGACTAACATTCCTGTGTGTGTTATCTATATACACACATTCATCTATTCATCTGTGGATGGATATTCAGGTTGCTTCCATGTCTTGGCTATTGTAAATCATGCTACTATGAACATTTGGGTGCATGTGTATATGGAGACTAGTACAGAGGCTCCTTAAAAAAAAACAAAAAATAGTTAGTGGGATCCAGCAATCCTACTCCTGGGAATATACCTGGAATAGAAAAAACTCTAATTCAAAAAGATATATGCTCCCTATTTACAGCTTTTTAAGGAACCTCCATATTATTTTCCATAGTGACTGCACCAATTTACATTCCTACCAACAGTTTACAAGGATTCCGTTTTCTCTATATCCTTACCAACATTTGTTATTTGTGGTCTTTTTGATGATAGCCATTTTGACAGATGGGAGGTGATAGCTCATTGTGATTTTGATTTACAGTTCTCTAATAACTGAGCTCTGATGCTGGGAGGGATTGGGGGCAGGAGGAGAAGGGGACGACAGAGGATGAGATGGCTGGATGACATCACTGACTCGATGGACCTGAGTCTGAGTGAACTCCGGGAGTTGGTGATGGACAGGGAGGCCTGGCGTGCTGTGATTCATGGGGTCGCAAAGTGTTGGACACGACTGAGCGACTGAACTGAACTGAATAACTGATGATGCTGAGCATCTTGTGACGTGCCTATTAGCCACCTGTATGTCTTCTTTGGATAAAAAAATGTCTGTTCGGGTCTTCTGCCTATTCTTTAAAAGGATTTTTTTAACTATTAAGTTGTACAAGCTGTTTTATATATCTTGGATATTAACCTTTATCAGTCATATCACTTACAAATATTTTTTTCTGACATTCTGTAGGTTACTTTTTCATTTTGTTGTTTCATCTGCAGAGCGGAAGTTTTAAGTTTGATATCATCCAACTGGTTTTTTATTTTTTCTTTTTTTATTTGTGCTTTTAGTGTCATATCCAGAAACGTCATTGCCTAGATTAATGTCAAGGGGATTCTTTCCTATTATTTTTCTAGGAATTTTATGGTATCAGGTCTTATGTGTAAGTTTTTGATCTGGGGCTTCCCTGGCAGCTCAGTGGTAGAATTAATTTTGTGAGTAGTATAAGATAGGAGGATTGCTGGATGGTGTGGTAATTCTGTTTTTAAGTTTTCGAAGAAATTAAAGTGCTTTACTCTTATTGTATTCTTATTTCATCCTTCAAATGTCAATATTTGCTGTGTATACTTTGAAGCACCAGTGTTGGGTACATACATATTTCACATTGTTAAATCTTGATGGATTGGCTGCTTTACCATTATATAATAGCCTATCTGTGTCTTGTTTCTGTTATTGTGTAAAATTTATTTTATCTCATAAGTATAGCTACCCCTACTTTCTTTTTGTTGCCTCTTTCATGGAATATATTTTTCTATTCTTTCACTTTGAGTCCCTGTTCATCTTTTAAGCTGAAGTGAGTCTCTGTTAGGAAGTTGGGTATTGTTTTTATTCATCTAGACACAGCCTTTTGATACGTAAATTCATTCCATTCACTTTCAGAGTAATTACCGAGATGTAAGAATCTACTTGCTGTCTTATTAATTGCTTCCTGGTTGTTTTGCACTTCCATTGTTACGTTTTCCCCTCTGTTTCTGCCTACCTTTGTTAATTGGTTATTTTCCATGCTGGTATGCTCTATTTCCATTCTTTGTCTTTTGTGGAGCTATTTAAGTTTCTGTGTTGTGGTTACCATGGGCTTACATAAAACATCATAGAGATACAATAGCTCATTTTAGGTTGATGGCAAATTATATTTGATCACCCACAAAGGTCTCACCCTTTTACTCCTCCCTTTTATATTATCAATTTATCTTTCTGTATTATGTATTTTTTATCAATTTATAGTAGTTATAGTTATTTTACTATTCGTTTTCTTTAACCTTTATACTATTGTTAGTTGCTGGTTAAAACACCATTATAAGAGTTATAGTTTTCTAATCCTGACTGTTTATTTTCACCTTTACCAGTGTGCTTTTATATGTTTTCATGTCACTGATTAGCATAATTGAATTTTCAATTTGAAGACTTCTTTCTGCATTTCTAGGTGGATTTAGTGGTAGTAAACTCAGTCAGTTTCTGCTTGTCTGGAAAAGTCTTTAATTCTCCTTCATATCTGAAGGATAACTTTGATGGATAAAGTATTCTTGGCTGATTTTTTTTTTTCTTTCAAACCTTTAAATGTATCATTCTGTTCTTTTCTGGTCTGTAGGGTTTTTGCTGAGAAATCACTGATAGTCTATTGGAGGGTCTTCTATAGGTTACATTCTTTTTTCCCCTAGCTGCCTTCAAGATTCTTTCTGCTTCCTTTATTCCTCACAATTTCATTATAATATCCCTTAGGGAAAGTCTTTTTGCACTGAGATAATAATGTAATCTATTAGCTTTGTGAGCTTGCATGTCCAAGTCTTTCTCCAGGTTTGGTATGTTCTCAGCTCTCATTTCTTTAAATAAACTCTGCCCCTTCTACTCCTCTGCTCCTTCTAGAACTCCAATGATTCTGATATTTGTCTTTTGATAAAATCCCAGAACTCACGTAAAACTATTTTTAAAAACATGGGAATATTAGACACAAAGATTAAGACAATGGTTCTCTCTAGAGGGAAAAATTGGGGCTATGTCCAAAAGGAGCACATCGATATCTTCTAGAACTGGCAATGTTTTCTGTCTCCTAGTCTGGGTGATGCTGCTGCTGCTGCTGCGGCTAAGTTGCTTCAGTCGTGTCCGACCCTATGCGACCCTGTCCCTAGGATTCTCCAGGCAAGAGTACTGGAGTGAGGTGCCATTGCCTTCTCCAAATCTGGGTGATGAGTACCTAGCTTCTGGATTACCTTTTATAACCTTCAGAAATATCGTAAGTATCATTTTATAAGTATTCAATATTTAATACAAGTTAGAAAGTACATTTTTTAAATTGTATAGGAAATTCCATATACAATCTGATTAGAATTATACAGTAAATATATAAAGAGAAAAAGATTAAATATGAATATTGCAAAATGCTTTAAAAATAGCGACTGGACATGACTGAGCGACTGATACACTAATTTTATGATTAAAAAGTAAGAGATTGTTTACTTGCATTCTGTAACCATGATATAACTAAACCTAGCATTTGGAAAAAACATTTATTTTCAAACTGTCAAGAAATGTTTGTGAGATTAAGAAATTACCTTAGGAGTCGCATCTCTGAGTAGCCTTTCTGAACATCAACAGCCATGAAGCATACTCTTCCTCATTGAAGGGTAAATGACTCTACTAGTTTTCCGTGAAATGTTGCCTTTGAGGGTCCATGCTACTTTTGCCCCACAACCGATCCACTCGGGAAGTCTGACAGTTCATCTTTCATAATACCTCCTGCATCCATCCTTCCCCTCAGTTCTTAATGAATCCTACTCAGAGTGACCAGATTGTTCTTCCCATTTACCTCCCTGAAAGTATTATGTTCCCTTATACAAATTCTTCTCAACTCTGAAAATACTTTGATTTTTTTCAATGATTCCAGAAGCATGGATGGCCCCTCTCCACCCCGGTCCCTGTGCTATGCATTTCCTACTGGCTCTTCACATAGCTATCCTTCTAGAACCAGTTTGAACTCTTACTTTTTCTGTCAATTCTTCTTAGACCAGCCCAAACTCAACTAGTTTCTTCCTCCTAGAACTTTCATTTTTGGCCTTTATCCTTTGTTGTTTTGTATTAAAAGCATTAATGTTTATTCTAGGTTACTATTTAAAATAGACTCATTTTTTTACATCAATTTTAGGTTCATAGCAAAATTGAGCAGAAGGTACAGAGATTTTCATATGCTCCATACCCCCACACGTGTATAGGTTTTCCCATCATCAATAACATCCAGCATAATGGTACATTTATTACAATTGATGGACTTATATTGACACATAATTATCATTCAAAGGCCATAGTTTACAGTTCATTCTGTGGGTTTGGATAAATGTCTAATAACATGTACCCACCATTATAGCATCATATAGAATAGTTTTACTGCCCTAAAAATTCTCTGTGATCCACCTATTCATCCTTTCCTCCCCATGGCCCCGAGTAATCACTGATTATTTTACTGCCTCCATAGTTTTGCCTTTTCCAGAATGCCATGTAGTTGGAGTTATGTAGTATTTAGCCTTCTCATATTGGCCTCTTCCATTTAGTGATACGCATTTGTTTCCTCCAGGTCTTTTTATGCCTTGATAGCTCATTTCTCTTTAGCACTAAATAATATTTCATTATACAGACACACCATAGTTTATTTGTTCACCTCCTGGAGGACATTGTGGTTGCTTCCAAGTTTTGGCGATTATGAATAGAGCTATTGTAACCATATTTGCGCAAGTATTTGTGTGGACATAGTTTTTGTGTGGACATAGTTTTCAACTCCTTTGGATAAAACACCAAGGAGTGTGATTGCTGGATCATATGGTAAGAGTATGCTTAATTTTGTGAGAAGCTGCCAAACTATTTTCTAGCATTTGGTGGTATTATAATTCTGGATTTGGTCATTCTAACAGGTATTCATTGGTATCTCATTGTTGCTTTAAATTGCATTTCCCTGTGACATAGGATATGAAACATCTTTTTTTACATGTTTATTTGCCATCTATATATCTTCTCCCAAGCTATTTTTAAAGCACTTAATTTTTTGAACCAAATTTCAGCTACCAACCTCTAAACATTCAATTCCATCTATCTATCCATAATTCCCAGCCCAGCTACTCCATGGATTCTTGCCTTTCATGCTTTAAAATGGCATTTCTACAAGCATCAGAATTTTTGAGATTTCCTCTAAGATGTAGTTCAATTCCAGGTTAGCCTTTAAGAGTCCCTTACATACTATTTGTTCTATTACTGGAAACAGAATGGAGACAGGTATAGAGGACATAGCCTTGACTCATCTAGGGTGGGAGGACTACAGGAGACAGAGCTACAGAAAAGAAAAAAAGTGGTAGAAAAAGACTGGATTTCAGGATGAGTAAATAGTCCCTTAAGCAGGCTCTGGTAAAAATGCCTATCCACTGAGCTACCTGCCCCTCCTCAGCAGAAGGCAGAAAGCAGTAGTTTCTTGTATCAGAGTTAGCCCTGAGCAGCTTTCCCTTTCGTCCTGTCGATAGCAGGAACTGGCTCATGTGACCTTGGAAGAACAAATTTAGGGCAATATCTTGAATTGATTGTTGTCTAGGTTGTTAAAGAGGAACAAATATACTTCTCCCAAATAAACTAATAGCTTACTTTGGAGTTCAATTATAACCAAGTAGACTAAAGAGATTTAGTCATGCCTGGGTCATTCTTTAAACTATTGATGGCCAGCTCCTTTACCAAGCAATGGACTTGAGTGATAGCCAGCTAAGAAAAATTCAAAGTGCCTATCATCTGAAACAAGGAGAATAAATAAAGTGGTTATAAAATTTCCTCAGGCAGTCATATACGATGTTTGAATTGATGACTTAATAAAACATTTGGTAGTAGAATAACCTACTTTGATAAAACCCAATGGTTGTCAGAATATTGCACCCTGATCAATTCAACATCACCTTCATATATAGCTGAGAACATGCATAGATCTCCAGGGGAAAATTATATATTCCCATTTCCTACCCTTTTGTCAAAGAGGATATTAGAGTAGACATAAGGAGGTGGGGGAGGAGCGGGGCTTTGCTATCCTGTGACATAAAGGTGTATGCTATTCATGGATGACCCTGTACCCACTAAGAGGCAACTCAGCCTCCTTTCACTGTTATGCCACCTGAGAAAGCTGGGACTGAGAGTCATTTGCTGCCATGCATGTCACTATGTCTGAACCAACCTGGAGTTGTCAAGCCAGCAGCTCTCCATCACAGTAGCACACTGGGGTAACAGCTGTCTTTGTTCAGTAGAGATAATTCTTGTCCCTGTCTGTAGTTCAGGATTTTATTTTATTTCTATTTTTGACATAATATATAACCTGTTACACATACACCAAGTTACTTTTATGAGGAAGACTAGAAAGAAAATACTTTGCATGGCTTTGGTAATATAGCCAAGTCTCCTTGTAGCGCACAAAGCATGCCTGCCTCCTGCCTGTAAAGGAGTGGGTCTGAGTGCTCTGACTTCTGCCAAGTGCTGTGCCTGAGTCACTGCATAAGGTGTGAATTTTCACAGAAGCAGAAGAGAGTCAAAAGGAGGCAGGGCAGTACTGCACTATGATCAGATATAATAACACCCTTTTTGTCCATTTTACTTGCCTCTACTCACCAAAAGCACCGATTATATATTTAAGAGTAGAATTTACCAGTCAGGAGAAGGAGAATAATTTAATGGGAAGTTAAAGCTGTCATTTCTAACATCCATCTCAAGGAATGTGTGTGTTTGCTACTAAGAAGTTTATTAAAAGCCTTCTCATCCATTGTCTCCTTTACTCAAACCATTGAATGAAACAGGTATTATATATTCGTTTTTTCAAATGAGAAAACTGAGATAATGTAAACCATACAAAATAGTGGTATGATTGTCCCAAATCATACAAAATAGTTCTTTATGCAGGCAGGTTCCGTCCTAAATGTCCTCTCAACCCTGTACTTTTCATCCTAGAGCATCCTGCCTCTCTGTACTTTGGAATCTCTTAACTATGAATGTAGATCTGCCACCCATGAATTTATGCAAACACTTCTATAGTATTGGAACATACAACATAAGCAATCCATACCAACTTAGAGCAACCAGTTACATAAGATTATTTTTCGCTGTGGAAAACAGTACTCTTCTCGTCTCTGCCCCCTCCCTCTTTTCCTTCCCTCCTTTTATTCTTCCATTTTTTTTTTTTCTGGGAAGGATGTTAATGTATTGCTCAAAGGGGACCTTCCCTGTTTCTAGCGCTTCTCCATTCAGGAAAGGAGTTTGTGTTCAACCTGTTCCATTTGTCATTATGAATTTTGGTCACATCTTTGCTTGAGCTCTGGCTTTCCACACTGTTATGGTTTTAACTTAATCATAGATCCTGCCTTCCCACATCCAGTACAGGGCAGACTTTGCTTAGATTGACAACTCCTGCAAGATAATTCGTTAACATTGGCCCCTCCACTCCAAGAAGCTCACCCCAGGTTCAACACAGAGCACTCTTATTCGCCTGCTCCTTTATGTATCCTCTTGATATAGATATAGTCTCCTTCCTCTGTTTAACTGTAAGCTCCCTATGGATAAAGTTGTATATCTCTCTGCTCCTCATTACAGTACCTAGCTCAATGTCTAAATCTGAGCAGCTAAGGATTAAACATTTGCAAAATGAAAAATTCTCTCCTTTCTTGTACTGAGATTCTTATTCATTTCTTTTGCATTTTAATGTCCCCTTTCCATTCACCAGTTTCAGAGTCTAGAACTTTAGGGTACCCTTTAGTGGAATATTGTTGCTCATTTGTCTATCAGTGTGGGTGCCACATTCCAACTTTCTTCCAAATGCTACTGACAATGTCTGGCATCTTACTGGTCCTTATAGGCTTAGATAGATTTATAGTTATGATTCCCTGAGATGTGGTTAGTAGATGAGAGCTTTTTGAACTTTAATGTATAACTACACAAATAAGTATTTTCTGAAGTGCCTTCCCACTCTTGTTTTCCCAGAAGTTTATATGCCATTTATATTCTCATCCCCACAGCCTATGAGATCTTCTTACATATATTGCAGCATTCTGATGTTTCATAACACCAATGAATGTGAATTATATAGGTAGCATAAAGATAGAAAAAATTCTAGATTCCAGATAACATCAGGGCTCACATTCCTCCCACTAAGAAACCCATTTTTCTCTCTCATTTACTTGAAACTTAGGAAGATGGGTTGGCTCTGACCCCTTAGAAAATAGTAGCTTTCAGTTCAGTTCAGTTGCTCAGTTGTGTCCGACTCTTTGCGACCCCATGAATTGCAGCATGCCAGGCCTCCCTGTCCATCACCAACTCCTGGAGTTCACTCAGACTCACGTCCATCGAGTCAGTGATGCCATCCAGCCATCTCATCCTCTGTCTTCCCCTTTTCCTCCTGCCCCCAATCCCTCCCAGCATCAGAGTCTTTTCCAATGAGTCAACTCTTCGCATGAGGTGGCCAAAGTACTGGAGTTTCAGCTTTAGCATCATTCCTTCCAAAGAAATCCCAGGGCTGATCTCCTTCAGAATGGACTGGTTGGATCTCCTTGCAGTCCAAGGGACTCTCAAGAGTCTTCTCCAACACCACAGTTCAAAAGCAGCTTTGACCTATCCTAATTTTATATACCCAAATGTAGTATGCTTATTCTTTTATCCTCACATCAGTTAAAGATCATCTAGCTTTTTCTTGCCTTGAGTAAAAATAAGTAGTCCTGTCAGATTCATAGAATATTCTTCTCAACTACTCAAGTCCAAATTTTCATGATAGAGAATGTATCTGATAATTGTTAGTGCTATTTTTGACAGATGTTCAATATGTAATAATGATCTGCTGCTTTGACTAATCCAGCCAAATCAACAGCTTTAGACAGAATCCAAAGGCCAGTTGGGAGCACTGCCAATATCTATTCCAAGAGATTTTAACAATAAAAATCCTCAAGTGAAAAAGAGAGAGAAATATAAATCATTAGACTACTTCCAAAAAAAAAAAAAAAATCAAACCAGGAAAAAAAAAAAAAGGCAAAATAAAACTGTGGCTAGTATAATAGTCCATAGGTTCAATATTTACTAGTTTGTGTACCATCTGAGCTATTTCCTTTAATCAACCATGCACATGGCACTTTTATTCTCAGGGGACATTATTGCCATGACAACTTTATCAGGCTAAACACTGAAATGCAGCTCTTGGAGCAATCTCAATTTGAGTACGGTTTACAATATTATTTATGTTATTCTTTTATCAACATCCTTGGCATGCCAAACAGAGATGAGGAATTTTTTAAATGACTATTAAAATCACAATAAAATGTAAAAACTTTACAAAGAGAAGAGGAATAAGGCATTAGGCTGAAAAATGGGCAATCAAAGGAGCTATTGCACTCGGCAGATGGAAAAGCAGCAGGTGCCATGGTGTGATGGGACCTTGCTTCCCATCATGCATGCTCTACAATGATGCAGCCTGACAGGGAAGGGAATTAATGTGTCGGAGCAGGTACTTTCTGTCCATTAGCTGATTCCCAATTCGTCCTCGCAGACTGCTACCCGTGGCTCTTGGATAAAATGGTGTGCAATACACAACGCCAAAACTTGTATGGGGAAGGACAGCTGTGAGCAGCCCTCTTCCAGTGCCTCAGCTTAACAGAGTGTGAGTGACCAAGGAAATATTTCTCCAGCCCAAACTGGCATTAGCAATTTCAGTCTCTGAATAAATTATGTGAATACAGATGCTGTGCATACATCCAGGTGACCAAGGGCCACAAACTCTCAGTGTGGGAGATGGAAGGGAACACTGATGAAGAGAATTCTCAAGGTAATAAATTAGCTCTCAAACAAATGAGTCTCAGGAAAGCTCTGAGAGTACACTCACCTCTCTGCATTCAGAGAAAAAATGCCAAATTATAAAGGGGCAACCTGAACTGGCGGGTCAGCTGAGACAGACGTGGCACATTAGGCATGGTAAACACTGATGCTCTGGGGCTTTGGCATGTGTCAGACTGGTTCTTCTTTCCGTTCCCTTCCCAAGCCTGAGTTTCAGGCTAAGATGTTCCAGATCTTACCTGTGAAACTTCAAAAACAGGGTGAAATAGAAACAGAGTTTAAATTAAATTTGTGTAATTGGTAAGACTAGGTCTTTCCACGGAGAAGGCAATGGCACCCTACTCCAGTACTCTTGCCTGGAAAATCCCATGGGCGGAGGAGCCTGGTAGGCTGCAGTCCATGGGGTCACTAAGAGTCGGACACGACTGAGCAACTTGACTTTCACTTTTTGCTTTCATGCATTGGAGAAGGAAATGGCAACCCACTCCAGTATTCTTGCCTGGAGAATCCCAGGGACAGAGGAGCCTATTGGGCTGCCATCTATTGGGTCACACAGAGTCGGACACGACTGCAGCAGCAGGTCTTTCCAGATATTTGTCCAATAAACTAATGGAATTGCACAATTGTTTACTGGCCTTGGCTGTTAACACAAGTAGACTAGGAAATGGTAAACCTTATTTTTCTTTTCTATCCATTTTCATGACTGCACTGGAAAGTCAAAGCAGGCTCTCACTCATTATGTATAGTCATCAAAGGAAGGAAATATAATGGGCTGCATTTATGTTAAAATTATGTACATGTCAAAGAAGCATTAACATAAGAATTCAATTCAAGCCTTCTTCATCCCCTAGTTTAGGTAGTAAAAGTGTTAGTCGCTCAGTCGTGACCGACTCTTTGTGACCCCATGGACTGTAGCCCACCAGGCTCCTCTGTCCATGGGATTTTCCAGGCAAGGATACTGGAGTGGGTTGCCATTTCCTTCTCCGGGGGATTGTCCTGACCCAAGGATCAAACCCCAGTCTCCTGCACTGCAGGAAGATTCTTTACCAACTGAGCTACCAGGGAAGCCCTTAGTTTAGATAAGTGAAGTCGCTCAGTCATGTCCAACTCTTTGGGTTGGATTGCTATTTCCTTCTCTGGGGGATCTTCCTGGCCCAGGGATCGGACCCGGGTCTCCCGCATTGTAGGCAGATGCTTTACCATCTGAGCCACCAGGGAAGTCACAGTTTAGATAAGGGGCATGTTATTCTATTTCAAACCATCCTGTTTTTTTCTGCACGCTTATCACATTGGTATTTATAAATAATTTTCATTTAATGTCTGTCAAATCTCACTAAATTTTAAGTGAGCCCAAGGAAAGAAACTGAGTGCATCTTGCCTCAGTGCTTAGCAAAATACTAGCCACATGGTAGGAGCTCAGTATTAGTAGAAAGAGAAAGAGTTGGAAGGAAGGAGATAAATAATGCAGGAAGAAAATAAGGAAGATGTCAAAAGAAGATCCAGAAGATGTAAAATAATCCTTAGCACCTTTATACTTCCCTATGTCTTCTTTAGAAGCCTGCATAAAAGCTTTAAATTTATTAAGATGCCTAAACAAACTACACTAAATAAAGAGGAGGAGGACGAGTGAGGAGAAGTGTATGTATGCATTGACAGCAATAGGATGGATATCATTGAATGGTATCCAAGGACATCTGAATAGATGAGTATGCATATCCTTGGTCATGAAATTAATTTTATAAAGAGACAATGAAAATGGAAATATTTCAGCCAGAAAAGAGTGAGTTTTAACTTACAGGCCATACAAAGAGAGTTTTAAATTACCCTTTTATGTCTTATCCTAAGTGTTTCAAATAAGTAACTATATTTGGTAGTATTTGACTGTGTGGATCACAATAAACTGTGGAAAATTCTGAAAGAGATGGGAATACCAGACCACCTGACCTGCCTCTTGAGAAACCTGTATGCAGGTCAGGAAGCAACGGTTAGAACTGGACATGGAACAACAGACTGGTTCCAAATAGGAAAAGGAGTACGTCAAGGCTGTATATTGTCACCCTGCTTATTTAACTTCTATGCAGAGTACATCATGAGAAATGCTGGGCTGGAAGAAGCACAAGCTGGAATCAAGATTGCTGGGAAAAATATCAATAACCTCAGATATGCAGATGGCACCACCCTTATGGCAGAAAGTGAAGAGGAACTAAAGAGCCTCGTGATGAAAGTGAAAGAGGAGAGTGAAAAAGTTGGTTTAAAGCTCAGCATTCAGAAAATGAAGATCATGGCACCTGGTCCCATCACTTCATGGCAAATAGATGGGGAAACAGTGGAAACCATGTCAGACTTTATTTTTTGGGGCTCCAAAATCACTGCAGATGGTGATTGCAGCCATGAAATTAAAAGACGCTTACTCCTTGGAAGGAAAGTTATGACCAACCTAGATAGCATATTCCAAAGCAGAGACATTACTTTGCCAACAAAGGTCCATCTAGTCAAGGCTATGGTTTTTCCAGTGGTCACATATGAATGTGAGAGTTGGACTGTGAAGAAAGCTGAGCACTGAAAATTGATGCTTTTGAACTGTGATGTTGGAGAACTCTTAAGAGTCCCTTGGACTGCAAGGAGATCCAACCAGTCCATTCTAAAGGAGACCTGTCCTGGGTGTTCATTGGAAGGACTGATGCTGAGACTGAAACTCCAGTACTTTGGCCACTTCATGCGAAGAGTTGACTCATTGGAAAAGACCCTGATTCTGGGAAGGATTGGGGGCAGGAGAAGGGGATAACAGAGAATGAGATGGCTGGATGGCATCACCGACTCGATGGACATGAGTTTGGATGAACTCTTGGAGTTGGTGATGGACAGGGAGGCCTGGTATGCTGCAATTCATGGAGTCGCAAAGAGTCGGACACAACTGAGCAACTGAACTGAACTGAGAACATTCAGTTTGGATCTGATCATCCTTTTCATGTCTCTCCTCAAATGGAATATGAGCATACTGACTATGTAGGATTATACAAGGTAATGATTACTACACATTTTTAATGTGAAGTAAAACAGTGAGTAAAGAAATTATTACAACCAATGATAATAACACCTAAAGTGCACACCAGCTAAGAGTTTCCAGGATGATTTAATATTATTATTTAATCCTTAAAACAATTAGTTAACCTTGTTATTTAACCTTAATGGGATCATTAATCTGGGAGCAAGGATTTACTAATTATACAACATTCTTAAAGTTACTTAACTTCTCCATCTCATAGTTTTCTCTACTAAAACCATCAAAAAATATCAAAAATTGAAAGGATAATGAATGGAAAATACTTTGCTCAATAAATGTTAACCATGGTTAGTCTTATTATTATTTAGTAGCACAGATATCACTAACTATAATTTACAGATCCCAGTGAAAGAACCTCATAAGTTAAATGATTTCATTGCCCCAGAACTCATATTTCTAATTCAGAAATCATCATGCTCTGTACTATGCCAATTTTATTCTAAGCTGCAGTTGACTTTAAAATCTAAGTTTGAGGATGTGTGGCCCCTTTGGAACACCCTTCACCACAGGATCCTGGGGACAGCAACTTGGTGTGGAGCCAATGCATCAAGCCAGCAGAATCAAGGTCTTGGAATACCAGCCCTGCCGGAGAGGTCAGTCAATATCAGCCGCTTCCCAAGGCCTCCAGAGAACCTGACATTTTGCCTTTCCTTCATTTTGGTTCCTGTCAGTTTCAAAAGAGACAAGCTTTTGGGAATGAAACTGATGTGTTTGTGTGACTGTTCCAGGCTGCCAAAATTGACAGAGGCTGAAACTGATGAAAGTAACAAATTTGTCAATTTCCACAAAAGGAGGGCTTTGAAGACAGAGATTGACTATCCTTTTCCTGCTTGATCTGTTAATTTAATTTTTCCCCAACTTTAAAAAGTTTTGTGTTTACTCTCATAAATTTTATTGGACTGTATTCTGGATACAACCTGAATTGGTCTCACAGTTTAAACAGATGGTCAATTCCATCAAAATCCAATTCAGTGTATTGTTTAGCAGAGTGTTATTTTACATTGGGTTGACTGATAAATTTATTTTAAATGGCTAAAAAAGTTATTAAAATGTGGAATCACTCTAAACCCTGCTGCTTTTGAGTTTTGATGCTTCACAGGGAAACCCCATAGCTTTAACTGATTATACACAGTCAAAAATGCAATCAGATAAGTTCAGAACTCTATTGCATCTGTCAACTATCTGGTTTTGATCATCTTTGCATGATTAAATCAAAATTATCTTTGGAGACTTAAAATTATACTGGAGGTGTTAGCATTCTTGGGTTCCAAGTCTGCTATTCACCAGTTATGTGATTTTTTCACATACCACCTTTGATTCTCAGCCTTTCCCCCTATATAATGAGGAGGTTAGACTACAGCAGCATTTTCCAAAGTGTGTTCTTTAGAAAAAGCTCTCTTTCATAGGACATTAATAAGTCTAACAAAAAATACATGATAACTTTCCACATAACTTTGGAGAACATTAGTTAAATATGCTTACTGACTATAAGACTTCAGATTCTTTATCATCTTAACATGTTTAATGGATATAGCTCTCACTCATAAACCCTAGTGTACAATAAAATAACTATACTTTCTAGATCCCATCCTGCCCAAGTGCTGAAATCTTCTCTTCGGTTGTGTAGGGGATATTGGTTCTGGAATCTCCATGGGGAGAGGACATAGGTGGCCCATCTTGTCCTAAGTCATCAGTCCACAAAGTTTGTTTCTGGAACTGTCTACATGAGAGATGAGTAAGCTTTTTCTATAAAGGGCAAGATAGAAAATATAATAGGCTTTGCAGACCTTTCAGACTCTGTAACGACTCGGCACCACCATTGCTCAGTTCTGTCATTTTACTGCAAAAGAAGCCATATACAATATATAACATATACAAAACTGTCTTCTTTTTTAACCATTTTAAAATGTAAAAACAAAAATGGACTGTATGAAAAACAGATGGGCTATATCTGTCTTCCAAGCTGTAGTTTATCATCCTCGGGTCTAAATGACTGGCTCGTTGATGCTTCTGTGAAAATTTCTTGTTCTGAGCTCCCATTATCTCATTATTTGATGCATTTTTAATTTATTCATTCAATATTTATTGAGTGCCTATTAAGTGTCTGGTTCTGTGAGAGGTGTAGTGTATACAATGACAAATAAAAAAGGCATGGTTCCCATCTCCTTCAACCTTAATGCTTAATTGGGATGTTAGATACTCCACAGGTAAAGGAATGAAACTATAGTTTAAACTAAGGTCTACAAGAAGGGTAACCAACCACCATGGTTTGCCTAAACCTTCTTAGTTTTAGTATGAAAAACTTTGCATCCCCCAAATCCTCTGATTCCCAGACAAATAGGGGTAGATGATCACCCAACTGGTGCTATAAAAAAGAATAACATAGTGGATATACTTCATATTGTAGATATAGTCTGGAAATCTTTTTGAGGGTGTATCATTTAAAGCTGAGAATTGAAAGAGAAGGAAAAAAAAAACACAAACAAAAGAAACCCAGTCATATGAGAGGAAGGAACGAAAAGTACAGGCAAAATAAATCACTTGTTTACAAAAAGTTTTGGGCACTCAGGAAACTGTAAAAAAGAAAAAAAACTATTTTTAACTAGGGAAGATTAAACAAGATAAATGGCAGGTTGAGATAAAATTAAAGGTGTAGGCAATGGAATATTACTCAGCTATTAAAAAAAACGCATTTGAGTCAGTTCTAATGAGGTGGATGAAACTGGAGCCTATTATACGGAGTGAATTAAGTCAGAAAGAGAAACACAAATATAGTATATTAATGCATATATATGGAATTTAGAAAGACGGTAACAACGACCCTATAAGCAAGACAGCAAGAGACACAGAAGAACAGACTTTTGGACTCTTTGAGAAGGCGAGGGTAGGATGATTTGAGAGGATAGTATTGAAACACATGTATTACCATATGTAAAACAGGTGACCAGTGCAAGTTCTGTGCATGAAGCAAGGCACTCAAAGCTGGTGCTCTGGGACACCCAGAGGGATGGGATGACACATGTACAGACAGGTCTGATTCTTAGATGTATGGCAAAAACCACCACAATATTGTAAAGTAATTAGCCTCTAATTAAAATTTAAAAATTAGACATGTAGGAATGACTCATCATGGTCCATGGTAAGAAGTTTGGGTTCTATTCTAAATGTAGTAGAAAATCATTGTTGTTATTCAGTTGCTAAGTTATGTTTGACTGTTTGGCCTGCAGCATGCCAGACTTCCCTGTCTACCTCCAGAGTTTGCTCAAACTCATGCCCGTGGAGTTGGTGATGCTATACAACCATCTCACCCTCTGGTGCCCCCTTCTCCTCTGGCTCTCAGTATTTCCCAGCATCAGGGTCTTGTCCAATGAGTCACCTCTTTGCATCAAGTGGTCAAAGTACTGGAGCTTCAGCATCAGTCCTTCCAGTGAATATTCAGGGTTGATTTCTCTTAGGATCGACTGGTTTGATCTCCCTCCTGTCCAAGGGACTCTCAAGATTTTCTCCAGCACCACAATTGGAAAGCATCAATACTTCAGTGTTCAGACTTCTTTATGGCCCAACTCTCACATCTATATATGACTAGATCATTATCTAATTTAAAAAGAAGGCTTTTCAAATCTTTTCTGCCTAGCCCAAGGATTTATTGTTGTTATTTAGTTGCTAAGTTGTGTCCAACTCTTTGTGACCCCATGGACTGTTGC
Source organism: Bison bison bison (assembly GCF_000754665.1). NCBI lineage: Eukaryota > Metazoa > Chordata > Mammalia > Artiodactyla > Bovidae > Bison > Bison bison. Next base: position 10,970,988 of record NW_011494826.1, on the reverse strand, counting down.
CCACCAGGCTCCTCTGTCCACTGGGATTTCCTAGGCAAGAATAGTGGACTGGGTTGCCATTTCCTTCTCCAGGGGATCTTCTGGACCCAAAGATCACACCCAGGTCTTCTGCCTGGTAGGAAGATCCTTTTTCACTAAACTATCTTGGAAACATGAAAACATTAATCACAATCCCTTTTTTTCCCCTAAGACATGCATTGTATATTGGTTACACCAAAGATGATCTTATCTAATACAGGGGATGAGTGCAAAAGTGGGATGAACAATGAGGAAGAGAAGAAGTAAAGTGTTAGTAGCTCAGCTGTGTATGGCTTTTTGAGACTCCATGGACTATAGCATGCCAGGCTCCTCTGTCCATGGGGTTCTCCAGGCAAGAATATTGGAGTGGGAAGCCACTCCCTTCTTCAGGGGATCTTCTAGCCCCGGGATCAAACTCATGTCTCCTGCATTGCAGGTGGATTTTTTACCATCTCAGCCACCAGTAAAGTAAGTCAATGTATGTAAGTAATAAGTAAAGGAAATGCTTAAACTATTCTTCCCAGATGGGGAATTTCTCAGGCTCCCCCTACTAATTTCTGCTTCAGATTCTCTAATAGCCATTCGGTTTCCCCGTGTGTGTGTGTGTGTGTGTGTGTGTGTGTGTGTGTTATAAGATTTTCATATTTCCATATGTCTGCTTTTTTTATGGGACCTTATAGGCTAGTAATTAGATACTATGATCTCTCTGGAGTTAATCTGTGATTCTCCCCAGATACTCTGTTTTGGTTGGCTTCTCTTGACCTTACCCACTGCAGCCAGGGCAGTAAAAGATCACTTTCGATACACCTCAGGTTTCCCTGGTGGCTCAGACTATTCCTCCTGCAATGCAGGAAACCTGGGTTCAATCCTTGGGTTGGCAAGATCCCCTGGAGGAGGAAATGATTACCCACTCCAGTATTCTTGCCTGGAGAATCCCATGGACAGAGGAGCCTGGTGGGCTACAGTCCATGTGGTTGCAGAGAGTCAGACACGACTGTGTGACTAACACTTTCACTTTCCTACACACCCTAGGGCTGCATCTAGGACAACAGGTCATGTCCATCCGGGTGGGGATGCGCCGGAGTGGAATGACTCAAAACATTCATCTTCAGATACAGTGCAGCCCGTCCACATGTTGACCTTTGAAACTTTAAAGAAAGCACAGAAGACCTTTACAAACACCTACAAGAAACAACACAGGCTCTGATTTCTGGCTGAGGTCTCATGCAGGAAAGATGCATTTCATTGACTTGCATTAACAACTCGGGTAATAGGAATGGAGTTACTGACATTTCCATTTCGTGGTGTGAACACTCCATCATAATGAGGGGGGAGTGTGGTTGTTAACTGCCGTGTTGTTAGCACAGGAAAATCAAAATGATTTTTCATCGTTTGTCCCATGTGAAAAACACCCTCATTTAAATGTTCTGAGATTGCTCCCAATCAACTCCAAGGATCAGGCTGGTCCACAAATTTGCCTTTGGTTAGTATGATAATGAGACTTCAACTGCACACCAAATAATTGTATTTACTTAAATTTATGATTGTGCATTAGAGTGTTCAGTAGTATTCAGGAGGTCTTGAAGCCATAACTTACAGCCTCAACCTCACCTTCTTCTATACATTTTACTTTTAGAAACTGCTATTTAAATGCAGATGGCTGTATAAATTTCCACTCCTGACCTGAAATATATCGAGCAATATACACTATGATTAATTGGTACTTCAGACCTCTGTTTCCCCCCCACTCAGGAATTATCTGTTTTGCAGCCTGTGAGATAAAATGATAGGCTCCTCTCTAGTAATATACATTCTCTCTGCAGCTTTCAAAGACTAGCATCGAGCAGCAATAGTGGACATTTCATCTCTATTCTCTATCACATCTTGTTTAAAAATTACATTCAATAGCCAGCCAGTTTGTGAAGGCCACTCTCCCTGAGTTCAGAGCTTCTCAGTCACATTCTTTCTTTTTTATTATTAAAGGCCAAGCTCAGAATCCCTATGTTCATCACCGCTAAGTGTTGATATGAGCCACAAATACTGCCATGGACAGTAGTTCAAAATGCAGCTGCTGCATTTAATGCTGATGTATTGTTATCTTTTGAGGGCCAGTTGATATGTGTTCATTTATAATCTAATTGTATGTCCACTTTTTAAAAAATCAGCTCCCAGTGTGGAATGGATAAAAATACAATTACCAAATGATATGTGTAATCATTCAGAGCTGTTAGCTCTAAAAGGTGATATTGTAGTGACATTGAGAAAATTAGATCTATTCTTCATACAATTATATGGCTACACTTTCACACTAATGCCATTCTAATTGGAAAGGAGCATTGAAATGTGAAGCTGAGTGTGTTTCACTCTCTAATTATCACTGAACAACTCATTCTTAGGATAGGTTTCTGGAAAAGACAGTTGCCAGAATGCTTTGATAATTCCAAATGCTCATTGCTGCTTTCCTGTCAGGTAAAGCTTGTTTTCATTCAATAAAATTTAGATGGCCACTGATAACTTACTAGAAATAAAGACTTGGGTGAATGCCTATAATTCTTTTAGTCCATTCGTGTCTTTGAAAAGAAAAATTCTATATGGATACACTCCCTCCACTTTTACTTCCAAGTGGACCCTCAAAATGTAAATATTTGCCTTCCTATTTTATAGAGTGGTTGGGAGGCTCAAATTTTATAATAAAAGTGCAAGTTATTTTGTAAACTTCTAAGATACATGTAAATATTAGCTATTACTCTTATAATTGCTGTTGTTGTTAATCATCTGTCAGTAGATGTCAAGACTTGATTTAGTGAGTCAGTTGCTTTAGGGTCACTGCCTATAGAAATTATGATGTCAAGTTAATATCTCTGGCCTTAATTAGATCCCTGCTGTACAAGTCAGTGGTATCTGGATATGTGTGTATTTAATAAGGACCCTCTTCTATTTCCCTAGTCCCAGAATCAAAGATTTATAGAGCAAACAGTACAGCTAAAGTACTAGTGTGTGTTAGCTACTCAGTCGTGTCCAACTCTTCGCAACCCTGTGGACTGTAGCCCATCAGGCTCGTCTGTCCATGAGATTTCCCAGGCAAGAATACTGGAGTAGGCAGCAATTCACTTTTCCAGAGGATCTTCCTGATGCAGGGATTGAACCCAGGTCTCTGGCATTGCAGGCAGATTCTTTACCATCTTAGCCACCAGGGAAGCCCAAAGTGCTATTATACCCCATCAGTTATTCTATTATTAGACTATAAGCCCTAAGAAGCTGATAACTGTGTCTCTTCATGGAAGGTATTGAATATGTCCATACTGTCTGAACAAAAGGGTGAACACTTCCATTTTGTATTTCTTCATTCTTTATAAGCATATATTCCTTTACATCATTGAGCATTAGAATAACTGTTTTCAAACATGTGTCTTTGAATTCCAACATCTGACTTATTAGTTATCATGGTATACATTTCCACAGCTTGTCTTTTCCCTTGAAAATGGATCAAATTTTCCAGATTTTTGAATTGTATTTTGGATGAGTGCTGTCACAGGGACTCTGGACTATGTTATGTTCTTGCAAAGATTACTGATATTTTATTGCTGTTTTAGTGGGTAATTTGACTTGTCTCAAACTGGAAACTTTCGGAGAGCCACTTGGTTATTTTGGTAGCTAGGCTGCTTTCAGTCTGCCCTGCGCATGTGTGTGGTGAGGGGTCAGTTTGAGGTGTACACAGACTAATATATACAGAACATACTGTTTACCTTCTCTGGTGCTTTTCTTTTTGGGATTCCCCTTAACCCATTCTAGTGGCTTTCACTGGTTCTCCATGCCAGAAAGATTGAAGTTTTACATAGGAATTTTAGCTGCTTCAAGTACGCTGACTGCATTCTGACCTTGAGCTAAAAGCAGTAAAAAATGGAAACTCATGCCATGTCGTTTTCTTCATCCAAATGTCAGTGTCTCTTCAGAATCTGCCTAGATTTTGTTCACTCCTCAGGGCCTTGTGTTTTCCATAGTTTATAGTTTTTATCTATTGGAGGATTTCTTTTATATTCTATGATGCATGATGAGAATTAGATTCAGAGAAGTAGTAGTTGTTGTTGTTCAGTCTCCAAGTCCTGTCCAACTATTTGGAACCCATGGGCTGCTGCACGCCAGGCCTCCTTGGCCCTCACCATTTCCTGGAGTTTGCCCAAATTCATGTCCATTGAGTCGGTGATATCATCCAACTATCTCATCCTCTGTTGCTCTCTACTCCTGCTGCCTTCAGTCTTTCCCAGCATCAGGGTCTTTCCCAGTGAGTCAGCTGTGCATATCAGGTGGTCAAATTATTGGATCTTAAGCTTCAGCATGAGTTCTTCCAATGAGTATTCAGGTTTATTTCCTTTAGCATTGACTCTGATTGCCTTGTTGTCCAAGGGACTCTCAAGAGTCTTCTCCAGCACCACAGTTTGAAAGCATCAATTCGTTAGCATTTTGCCTTCTTTATGATTCAACTCTCACATCCATACATGACTATTGGAAAAACCATAGCTTTGACTATATGGACCTTTGTCAGAAAAGTGATGTCTCTGCTTTTCAATATACTGTCTATATTTGACTTCCCTGGTGGCTCAGACAGTAAAGCATCTGCCTACAATGTGGGAGACCTGGGTTCAATCCTTGGGTCAGGAAGATCTCCTGGAGAAGGAAATGGCAACCCACTCCAGTATTCTTGCCTGGAAAATCCCAACCATGGAGGAGCCTGATAGGCTACAGACCATGGGGTCACAAAGAGTTGGACACAACTGAGTGACTTCAGTTCATATTTGTCACAGCTTTCCTGCCAAGAGGCAATTGTCTTCTAATTTCATGGTTACAGTCACCATTAGCAGTGATTTTAGAACCCAAGAAGAGGAAAGTTATCACTGCTTCATCTTTTCCCCTTCAATTTGCCATGAAGTGATGGGGCCAGATACCATGATCTTAGTTTTTTTTAATATTGAGTTTTAAGCTGTTTTTTTTTTTTTCCACTCTCCTCTTCCACATTCATCAAGAGGCTATTTAGTTCCTCTTCTCTTAGTGTCATTAAAGTGGTATCATCTTTATATCTGAGGTTGTTTAAATTTATCCCCACAATCTTGATTTCAGTTTGTAACTTACCCAGCCCGGCATTTCGCATGATGTGCTCTGCATATAAGTTAAATAAACAGGGTGACAATAAACAGCCTTGTTGTATCCCTATCTCAATATTGAACCAGTCAGTTGTCCCATAGAGGGTTCTAAATGTTGCTTCTTGACCCGCATACAGGTTTCTCAGGGGACGGGTAAGATGATCTGGTATTCCCATCTCTTTAAGGGTTTTCCACAGTTTGTTATGATCCACATAGTTAAAGGCTTTAGCATAGTCAATGAACAGAGGTAGATGTTTTTTCTGGAATTCCCTTGCCCTTGCTATGATCCAAAGAATGTTGACAATTTGACCTCTGGTTCCTCTGCCTTTTCTAAACTCAACTCGAACATCTGGAAGTTCTTGGTTCACATAGTGCTGAAGCCTAGCTTGAAAGATTTTGAGCATAACCTTACTAGCACAGGAGATGAGTACAATTGTCTAGTACTTTTAACATTCTTTAGTACTGTTCTTTCGGGGAGTTGGGATGAGGACTGACCTTTTCCAGTCCCGTGGCCACTGCTGAGTTTTCCAAATTTGCTGACATATTGCACGCAGTACTGTAATATCATCATATCTTAGGATTTTAAATAGTTCTGCTGGAATTTCATCACCTCCACTAGCTTTGTTGGCAGCAGTGCTTCCTAAGGCCCACTTGACTTTGCACCCCAGAATGTCTGACTCTTGGTGAGTGACCACACCATTGTGGTTCTCCAGGTCACTAAGATATTTTTTGTACAGTTCTTCTTTGTATTCTTGCCATCTCTTCTTGATCACTTCTGCTTCTATTAGGTCTTTACTGTTTGGGTCTTTTATTGTGCCCATCTTTGGAAGAAATTTTCCTTTGATATTTCCAATTTTCTTGAAAAGATCTCTATCCTTTCCCCTTCTATTGTTTTCCTCTCTTTCTTTGCATTGTTCATTGAAAAAGGTCTTGTCTCTCCTTACTATTCTCTGGAACTCTGCATTAAGTGGTGTATATCTTTCCCTTTTTCCCTTGCTTTCTGCTTCTCTTTCCTTAGCTAATTGTAAAGCCTTCTCAGACAATCACTTTGCCATCTTGCATTTCTTCTTTCACTGCCTATTGTACAATACTATGAACCTCTGTCCATAGTTCTTCAGGCACTCTGCTTACTAGATTTAATCCCTTGAATATATTTATCACTTCCACTGTATATTCATAGGGGATTTAGGTCATACCTGAATGACCTAGTTGTTGTCCCTGCTTTCTCTAGTTTAAACCTGAATTTTGCTGTAAGGAGCTGATGATCTGAGCCACAGTCTGCTCCAAGTCTTATTTTTGCTAACTGTATACAGCTTCTCCATCTTCAGCTACAAAGAATGAAATCAATCTGATTTCGGTATTGACCATTTGGTGATGTCCATGTGTAAAGTAAGGTCCATACCATTTCTGTCCTTTATCAAGCCCATCTTTGCATGAAAGGTTCCCTTGGTATCTCTAATTTTCTTGAAGAGATCTCTAGTCTCTCCCATTCCGTTGTTTCCCTCTATTTCTTTGCATTGATCACTGAAGAAGGCTTTCTTCTCATCTCTTCTTGCTATTCTTTGGAACACTGCATTCAGATGCTTATATCTGTCCTTTTCTCCTTTGCTTTTCACCTCTCTTCTTTTCACAGCTATGTGTAATGCCTCCCCAGACAGCCATTTTGCTTTTTTCATTTCTTTTCCATGTGGATGGTCTTGATCCCTGTCTCCTGTAGAATGTCATGAACCTCCGTCCATAGTTCATCAGGCACTCTGTCTATCAGATCTAGGCCCTTAAATCTATTTCTCACTTCCACTGTATAATCATAAGGGATTTGATTTAGGTAATACCTGAATGGTCCAGTGGTTTTCCCTACTTTCTTCAATTTAAGTCTGAATTTGGCAATAAGGGAGTTCATGATCTGAGCCACAGTCAGCTCCCAGTCTTGTTTTTGCTGACTGTATAGAGTTTCTCCATCTTTGGCTGCAAAGAGTATAATCAATCTGACTTCAGTGTTGACCATCTGGTGATGTCTATGTGTAGAGTCTTCTCTTGTGTTGTTGGAAGAGGGTGTTTGCTATGACCAGTGCATTCTCTTGGCAAAATTCTATTAGCCTTTGCCCTGCTTCATTCTGTATTCCAAGACCAAATTTACCTGTTACCCCAGGTGTTTCTTGACTTCCTACTTTTGCATTCCAGTCCCCTATAATGAAAAGGACATCTTTTTTGAGTGTTAGTTGTAAAAGGTCTTGTAGGTCTTCATAGAACCATTCAACTTCAGCTTCTTGAGCATTACTGGTTGGGGCATAGGCTTGGATTACTGTGATATTGAATGGTTTGCCTTGGAAACAAACAGAGATCATTCTGTCATTTTTGAGATTGCATCCAAGTACTGCATTTTGGACTCTCTTGTTGACCATGATGGCTACTCCATTTCTTCTAAGGGATTCCTGTCCGCAGTAGTAGATATAATGGTCATCTGAGTTAAATTCACCCACTCCAGTCCTTTTTAGTTCGCTGATTCCTAGAATGTCAATGCTCACTCTTGCCATCTCCTGTTTGACCACTTTCAATTTGCCTTGATTCATGGACCTAACATTCCAGGTTCCTATGCAATATTGCTCTTTACAGCATCGGACCTTGCTTCTATCACCAGTCACATCCACAGCTGGGTATTATTTTTGCTTTGGCTCCATCCCTTCATTCTTTCTTGAGTTATTTCTCCACTGATCTCCAGTAGCTTATTGGGCACCTACCGAACTGGGGAGTTCCTCTTTCAGTATCCTATCATTTTGCCTTTTCATACTGTTCATGGGGTTCTCAAAGCAAGAATATCATGAAGTGGTTTGCCATTCCCTTCTCCAGTGGACCACTTTAAGAGGAACTAAAAAGCCTCTTGATGAAAGTGAAAGAGGAGAGTGAAAAAGTTGGCTTAAAGCTCAACATTCAGAAAACAAAGATCATGGCATCTGGTCCCATCACTTCATGGGAAATAGATGGGGAAACAGTGGAAACAGTGTCAGACTTTATTTTTGGGGGCTCCAAATCACTGCAGGTGGTAATTGCAGCCATGAAATTAAAAGACGCTTACTCCTTGGAAGAAAAGTTATGACCAACCTAGATAGAATATTCCAAAGCAGAGACATTACTTTGCCAACAAAGGTCCATCTAGTCAAGGCTATAGTTTTTCCAGTGCTCATGTATGGATGTGAGAGTTGGACTGTGAAGAAAGCTGAGCGCTGAAGAATTGATGCTTTTGAACTGTGGTGTTGGAGAAGACTCTTGAGAGTCCCTTGGACTGCAAGGAGATCCAAGCAGTCCATTCTGAAGGAGCTCAGCCCTGGGATTTCTTTGGAAGGAATGATGCTAAAGCTGAAACTCCAGTACTTTGGCTACCTCATGGGAAGAGTTGACTCATTGGGAAAGATTCTGATGCCGGGAGGGATTGGGGCAGGAGGAGAGGGGGACGACAGAGGATGAGATGGCTGGATGGAATCACCGACTCGATGGACATGAGTTTGAGTGAATCTGGGAGTTGGTGATGGACAGGGAGGCCTGGCGTGCTGCAATTCATGGGGTCGCAAAGAGTCGGACACAACTGAGCAACTGAACAGAACTGAACTGATGTGTAAAGTTGTCTCTTATGTTTTTTGAGAAAGGGTGTTTGCTATGACCAGTGAATTCTCTTGGAAGAATTCTGTTAGCCTTTCCCGTGCTTCATTTGTACTCCAAGGCCAAAGGAAGTCTTCTAGGTCTTCATAGCACCATTCAACTTCAGCTTCTTTGGCATGGGTGCTTGGACATAGACTTGGATTACTGTGATGTTGAATTGTTTGCCTTGGAGAGAAACTGAGATCATTCTGTCGTTTTTGAGGTTGCACCCAACTATTGCATTTCAGACTCTTTTGTTTATTATGAGGGCTACTCCATTTCTTTTATGGGATTCTTGCCCACAGAAGTAGATATAATGGTCAGCTGAGTTAAATTCACCCCTTCCCTTTCATCTTGGTTCACTAATTCCTATATGTGGATGTTTACTCTTGCCATCTTCTGCTTGACCATGTCCAATTTATCTTGATTCATGGACCTAACATTTCAGGTTCCTATGCAATACTGTTCTTTATAGCATCAGATTTTACTTTCATCACCAAAAACATCCATAACTGAGCTTTGTTTCTGCTTTGTCCCAGCTGCTTTCTGGAGCTATTAGCAATTGCCCTCCACACTTCTCCAGTAGCATATTGGACAACTTCTCACCTGGGGGAGCTCATCTTTTAGTGTCATATCTTTTTACCTTTTTATATAGTTCATGGGGTTCTCACAGCAAGAATACTGGAGTGGTTTACCATTTCCTCCTCCAGTGGATCACATTTTGACAGAACTCTCCACTATGACTCACATGTCTCAGCATCCCTGCACAGCAAGGCTCATAGCTTCATTGAGTTACATAAGCCCCTTCTCCAAGACTAGGCAGTGATCCATGAAAGGGCAGAGGTAGTAAGACTTATCTATAAAACCACAGAGCTTCTTTTAATTCTCCAAGTCATGACCGTAAAAGCAAACAGTCATGCCCATGTTGTCTTTCTTGATTCTAATACAGGATTTATTTTGTCCCAGATTACTGTCCTCTTAGTCAATTTAGCACACTGTAAGTGACCCCTCTCAGTTTAGGCCAGCACTAGAATAAAATTTAAAGATGCACCAAGAGGTGCAATTGTATTAAAGATACTTTTCTTTGTTACTGTAGCTTAATTCAGAGTTTGTTCAGTAAATGCAACAGTAGTTCCCAAACTCTCAACCAACAATTAGTGGCCACCTAGGGATGGTGATATTAGATGATAAATCTAAAGAACAAACAACAACAACAAAACAAGGTTACATCCACCTTCTAATTTTTTTTAATGTACTGGACTATGAAATCAATGCATATTATCATAGTAATTTCCCAGGCTTAAATTTCCTCTTTATAAATGAATGGTGTATTAAACCATTTCTCTGGGCTCTTGTAGCCCAATGATCTTATTCAATTATTTTCACAAAGACACTGATTACCATTTAGATTGTCAATATCCATTCAGATTGTAGGTCTGGAAACTTAAGGGGAAAAGAGACAGCAAAAGTGAAAGTTTGTGAACCCACCGAAAGGTGTACTGAACTATTAGGATGATCAGAAAATAACCTTAATTTTCCTGTTTTCAAAATGCTTTGGAGCTACTGCGCAAATTCAGTCATAATCCCCTTCTTAACCTTTGGTTTTCTAGGATTAACTTTTTCTGAGTTCAGGATTTATTGATTCATTACATGGGGGATTTATGCATCTCCAGTATTTTTTGTAGGGAGATTACTCCTTGACTGTTTCTTTTGGCGTATTTCTTACATTCTCTGAGTATATGGTCATAAAGTAAACATCAGTTATTGAACTGAAAGAATTAAGAGCAATGGTGATGAAAAAAAAAAAAACAAAGCCTAGGATTATGCTGATTACTCAGTAATTTATATCCATGTGCTCAGATGGGAATAGTAAAATGCCCTAAAACTTGTAGACAATGATATCCCTCTGAGTGTCAAATTATAAGGTCAACACTTAGTGGATGAGTTAAGCTATTCTCAGCAAGAGCAAAAGTAGGGTATATTCTCCAAATGATACAGTTTTGTGAAATAAATCTAGCAGTATAGTAAAAATCTATTTGTTAGAGGCCTAGACTGTGCTTAGAATTCTAGTTATATTATTCTCATAACAAACTTAGTAGACAGTACTGTCATCTCCATTTTGCAGATGACAAAACTTAAGCTCGAAGAGGATTTGTAATTTGTCCAACACCATTTGTCTGGTCAGGATTAAAGCCAGGGGGAAAAAAAATCTTACTTTGTCTATTTCTAAGCCTATACACCATTTTCTGATTACAAGGCCTCTCATAAAGCTACAACCAAAAATGCCCCCAAAAGGAAAGTAACAGCAATAGGGATGCATTTCTATGAATATGGAGAAAAGAAGAGTTAAATGGGCAATGAGTGTTTATCAGGCTTGTTTAATGCCCCAGTACCACTCAACTTTATTCAACCTTTTTTGCACTAATTCTTAGCACTAATTTCAGTGCTGAAACTCCAAACAAGATGCTAGGCCTTCTTCTATATCATAGGCAAAATTCATTAAAAAAAAAAAAAAAAAGTCCTTGCTTTGTAGGTTTTGGTCTTCATCTTATAATGTGGTTGAGCCTTGGAGTCTGTTTTCCAGAATGTTCTAATCTCAGTTATTTTATGTATTTCCATCACTCCTCAGGAACTAATGCCAGACTCTGCCCTTTTCATCTTAACCTGAGCTCCAATTCACAGTTATCCTTCTGATGGCACACACTTCAAACCACTGGAGAAAACTCTCCCAGCCTGACCCAGCCCTTCCCAGATCAGCCCCTAAGACTCTACCTGCAGGGTCATGTCCATGGTGCCAGACTAACCTTCCTAAAACATCAATCTTATCTTGACCTCTAGGCCTGTCTCCTCATTTGTAAAACAAGATGTTTGAACTAAATGATCTCTAAGATTACTTCTTGCTCTAAAACCATATAAATTTTTCTCATGTATAAGTGCACATCTTATTCTAGTATGCTCCAGAGAGTGGAGTGAGACACCAAAACTCTTTTCTCTTAGCATGCTTTCTCTGCAGAAAAGTTTTCCAGATATAAAACACTTTTCATTCAAGGTGTCAGTTATTCAAATCTGTCACAATACAATTTGAATACAGACTATTTAATCACAGAAGTGCTTTTAAGTGACCTTGTCATCCCCACTCCATTTGATTTGTTATAATTTACATCCTTTGTACTAAAAAAGAGAAGTATTTTTTTCTGAAGATGTTTCCTAGCTTAGAGGACCCATGGGAAATGTACAATTCCTTGTGAAATGCAAACACTGTTTCCTTTACCAGTGTTCCACTTTGTTTCAACTTTTAAGGTTACTGAAGTGACAGAATGTCCCCCAAATCTTGTTGTCATTATGAAAGTGGCACTTTATTTCAAGGAATAATCGCTGCAGGAAAATAATTTCACAAGGAAAATGTGAGACTGAGTTCAAAGTTTTATAAAAGCTAGCCATATTTTCTTGGGAGTCAGGTTATCCCATGTAATCAGCTACCTTCAGCTAAGGATGTTTTCCTGGGAGCAGGCATTGTTGGAGAGGCTTAAACTTCTTCAGCCTGGCACAGAGATCATTTATCATGAGCTGATTCAGACATCTCAAGCAGCTATTATTTTTATAACTTATTTTATAAATAAAATATTAGTATTAATATTTTATTAATATTAATAAAATTAATAGTATTAGACTTCTTCTTTGAATTAGGTTATTACATATGATCCAGTGATTCCATGGACCAACCATCAACTAATCAACCTCAATAATAGTTTCGTGTCTACATAGTTGATAAATCCAGCCCTAGTACATACATGGGGCTTCCCTGGTGGCTCAGTGGTAAATAATCTGCCTTCCAATGCAGGAAACACGAGAGACACAGGTTCCATCCCTGGGTTGGGAAGATCCTCTGGAGAAGGTAATGGCAACACACTCCAATATTCTGGCCTGAGAAATCTCATGGATAGAGGACCTGGTGAGCAACAGTCCATGAAATCACAAAGAGTCAGACACGATTTAGCAACTAAACAACCACCACAAGACATACACATAGAGCATCAGTAACATAAAGAATCATTTTCAATCACTTGATATAAGCCATTCTCCAAATAAAATCACTGGAAATCTCATATACAATTCAACTGGACCAAAAATCACAGTCATGCCACACCCACACCACACCACACACCCACACACACACACAGCATTATGTACATGCTCTCCACCCTGACTCAGGCCAGTCCAGGCGGGGATGAGGATTCCCAGATCCTCCTGTTCCTCCCTGTGCCCTCCTCCCTCAACTTTACTACATAGTGACTTTTACAGAAAGGCAAAAGGAGCCCTCTGAGGCAGAACTGGAAAAGGGAACATAGGCAAATTTAGGGGTAGTGGAGTCCACATCTGGGCCTTGCCACATGGGCCACAAACACCCCCAGGCCCTCACCACCCAACACTGGATGCAGTGAACAGAGGAGAACAGGGAGGCACAGAGGGCTCTGGGCCTCTATGCCTTGCTTCGCCTGTGAGTGAGTGGAGACCATTACAATCTTTATTCAAAAAAAAAAAAGCCTATAATTTAGCCACTGAAGAAAGGGACAACTTAAGATGCAAATAATATTCCCACTATTCAGATTAAATCTTCTAGGAATAACCTTACTTTTCTCAACCTCATTCACCTGACTCTCAGTGGTCCATTTTCCTCAAGTTGTGACTCTTGAGAGTCCATTGGACTGCAAGGAGATCCAACCAGTCCATCCTAAAGGAGATCAGTCCTGAATGTTCATTGGAAGGACTGATATTGAAGGTGAAACTCCAATACTTGGGCCACTCGATGCAAAGAACTGACTCATTTGAAAAGACCCTGATGCTGGGAAAGATTGAGGGTACGAGGAGAAGGGGATGACAGAGGATGAGATGGTTGGATGGCATCACTGACTCAATGGACATGAGTTTGAGCAAACTCCGGGAATTGGTGATAGACAGGGAGGCCTGGTGTGCTGCAGACCATGGGATTGTGAAGAGTCAGACATGACTGAGTGACTGAACTGAACTGTGACATCAGAAGTGGAGTCTTACTTCACATTGGTTTATTGAATACAAGATGTGTACATATCAGGCAGGGGTCAATTGTGCTGACAAACAATTAAGCTTATATTAGAAATTAAAATATTGCTGTGATCATGTCTTACAGATTAGTGCATGGTTAGTTTTGCTTATTTACTCTGGTGCACATTTCTAACTTTATAAACTAATCTAGATTTTTTTTCATATTTCAAAAAACGTGATAATCTCAAATAAGGCTTGAAAAATTTTCCCAAAGACTCTAAGAATGTCTTCAGTAGTGTGCTCATTGATTTATACTATTTTGCATATTATTTTGGAGAAGGCAATGGCACCCCACTCCAGTATTCTTGCCTGGAAAATCCCATGGACAGAGGAGCCTGGTAGGCTGCAGTCCATGGGGTTGCTAAGAGTCTG
>NW_011494826.1:10955862-10956645 GCF_000754665.1 Bison bison bison | reverse complement strand
GAAAATCCCATGGACAGAGGAGCCTGGTAGGCTGCAGTCCATGGGGTTGCTAAGAGTCTGACACGACTGAGCGACTTCACTTTCACTTTTTGCTTTCATGCATTGGAGAAGGAAATGGCAACCCATTCCAGTGTTCTTGCCTTGAGAATCCCAGGGATGGGGGAGCCTGGTAGGCTGCTGTCTCTGGGGTCGCACAGAGTCGGATACAACTGAAGCGACTTAGCAGCAGTAGCAGCAGCAGCATATTATTTGTTATATGTTTGCTTTCAATAACCTTAGTATCAGACACTTTAACAAAAATAGAAAGAGTTCCTGACTTCAAGGATCTTTAGTCTACAAAGGAGAAATAGGAGCAAATGAGTAATAGCAGTTCAAATTGGTGAAGTCTATAAAAAGACAAAACAAGAGACAACTATTTTTTTTTTCCTGAAAGGTTTGTCAAGGAATCAGTTCCGTTCAGTGGCTCAGTCTTGCCCGACTCTTTGTGAACCCATGAACTGCAGCATGCCAGGCCTCCCTGTCCATCACCAACTCCCGAGGTCCCCCCAAACCCATGTCCATTGAGTCAGTGATGCCATCCAACCATCTCATCCTCTATCGTCCCCTTCTCCTCCTGCCCTCAATTTTTCCCAGCATCAGGGTCTTTTCAAGTGAGTCAGCTCTTTGCATCAGGTAGCCAAATACTGGAGTTTCAGCTTCAACATCAGTCCTTCCAATGAACACCCAGGACTGATCTCCTTTAGGATGGACTGGTTGGATCTCCTTGCAGTCCAAGGGACTCTC
>NW_011494826.1:10950481-10955392 GCF_000754665.1 Bison bison bison | reverse complement strand
TCTCCTCTTTCACTTTCATCAAAAGGCTTTTTAGTTCCTCTTCACTTTCTGCCATAAGAGTGGTGTCATCTGCATGTCTGAGGTTATTGATATTTCTCCCGGCAATCTTGATTCCAGCCTGTGCTTCCTCCAACCCAGCGTTTCTCATGATGTACTCTGCATATAAGTTTAATAAGCAGGGTGACAATATACAGCCTTGACGTACTCCTTTTCCTGTTTGGAACCAGCCTGTTGTTCTATGTCCAGTTCTAACTGTTGCTTCTTGACCTGCATACAGGTTTCTCAAGAGGCAGGTCAGGTGGTCTGGTATCCCCATCTCTTTCAGAATTTTCCACAGTTTATTGTGATCCACACAGTCAAAGGCTTTGGCATAGTCAATAAAGCAAATCCCCTATGACTATACAGTGGAAGTGAGAAATAGATTTAAGGGCCTAGATCTGATGGACAGAGTGCCTGATGAACAATGGACAGAGGTTCGTGACATTGTACAGGAGACAGGAATCAAGACCATCCCCAAGAAAAAGAAATGCAAAAAAGCAAAATGGCTGTCTGAGGAGGCCTTACAAATAGCTGTGAAAAGAAGAGAAGTGAAAAGCAAAAGAGAAAAGGAATTCTGGTCCATCTTATTACGCTGATTCCTAGAATGTCAATGTTCACTCTTGACATCTCCTGTTTGACCACTTCCAATTTGCCTTGATTCATGGACCTAACATTCCAGGTTCCTATGCAATATTGCTCTTTACAGCATCGAATCTTGCTTCTATCACTAGCCCCATCCACAACTGGGTGTTGTTTTTGCTTTGGCTCCATCCCTTCATTCCTTCTGGAGTGATTTCTCCACTGATCTCCAGTAGCATACTGGGCACCACCTACTGACCTGGGGATTTCATCTTTCAGTGTCCTATCTTTTTGCCTTTTCATGCTGTTCATGGGGTTCTCAAGGCAAGAATAATGACGTGGTTTGCCATTCCCTTCTCCAGTGGACCACATTCTGTCAGACCTCTCCACTATGACCCACCTGTCTTGGGTGGCCCCACGTGGCATGACTTAGTTTCATTGAGTTAGACAAGGCTGTGGTCCATGTGATCAGATTGGCCTGTTGTCTGTGATTGTGGTTTCGGTCTGTCTGCCCTCTGATGCCCTTTCTCAGTGCCTACCGTCTTACTTGGGTTTCTCTTACCTTGGACACGGGGTATCTCTTCAGGGCTGCTCCAGCAAAGGGCAGCTGCTGCTCCTGACCTTGGAGATGGGGTAGCTCCTCTCGGCCGTTCCTGCGGCTGTCGCAGCTGCCACTCCTGTGGCCATCACAGCCAAGTAATAATTGAATAAAATTTGAGAATATTAAAGTATATCATTTTAGAAGTTTTGACAAATATATATCCCCTTGAAACTATCAGTACAATCAAGATGGCTCATTCATATGCCCCAAAGTTTTCTCCTGCCCAAAAGTTTTCTCCTTCCTCCCACCCATACAAATCCCACCCTACCCTGACAAATGATCTGATTTCTACCACTATCGATTATTTTCCATTTTCTAAAATTGTATATAATATAGTTATGCAGTGTGTATACATGGTCACATATTCTACTCAGAATAGTTATTTTAGAATTCATCCATGTTGTAGCATATGTTCATTTTTTTCTTTAATATTTCATTGTATGGATATATCTCAATTTTATTATCTACTTGTTGTACATTTAGGTTATTTCTAATTTGGGGCTATTATAAATAAAGGTATGAACATTTATGAACAAGTTTGTGTATGAGAATATCCTTTCATTTCTCTAAGGTAAATACTTAGAAATATAATGGCCAGGTCATATGGGTCACTTCTCAATAAACTGCCAAACTCTTCTCCAAAATGTTTGAAACCATTTTACAATCCCAATATATGAGATTTCTAATTGCTCTAGTTGGTCAGCATTCTATTAACAGTTTTATCCATTCTAGTAGCACTATACTGGTATCTCTTTTTAGTTTTAATTTGCATTTCCCTAGTGATAATAATGCTGACAACAACTTTCCGTGTGCTTACTAGCCATCTGTGTATCATCTTTGGTGAAGTGTCTGAGCAAATGTCTTGCCTATTTTTAAATTTTCTTGATTGTCATTTTATTAAGTTGTTAGAGTTCTTCATATATTCTACATACAGATCTTTGGTTGGGTACAAAGTGAAAGTGTTAGTAACTCTGTCATGTCTGACTCTTTGTGACCGCATGGACTGCAGCTCACCAGGCTCTTCTGTTCATGGAATTCTCCAGGCAAGAATACTGCAGTGGGTTGCCATTTCCTTCTCCAGGGGATCCTCCCCACGCAGGGATCAAACCTGGGTCTCCCACATTGCAGGCAGACTCTTTACCAACTGAGCCATCAGGGAAGCTTGGTTCTGTACATGTTTTACAAAAATTAACTTTCCCAGTCTGTGACCTGCTTTTCATTTTCTTCTCTTGCTATTTGAAGATCAAAAGTTTTTTAATTTTTATGAAGTCTATTTATTGACTTTTTCCATTTATAGTTAGTGAATATTGTGTAATACTTAAGAAACTGTAGCTGGGAATATGGATGATTAGGATGTTTTCTGAATGTTTAAAGTTTTAATTCTTAAATATTTAGTTCTACGATCAATTTCAAGTTACTTTTTGTGTATAGTATTTGATTAAGAACCTTTTTGTTTTTCAAGCACAATTTAATATAAAGATCATCCTGTTTTCATTGAATTGCCTTGGTAAACTAGTAAAATATTAATTGAACATATACATTTATCTTTATCTGAACATCATTCCAAGGAACCATCTTCTGTCTTCACAGTAATATCATTTTGTCCTTATCACTATAGTTTTAAAATGTCTTGATAATAATATCACTGTCACTGTATAAAGGAGGTTTGAGATATTAATAAAGGTGTATTTCTAAATTGGAATAACTAAATGCCCTTTGCTCAAAAAAATTAATTAAAATGAAAAAACCAGCACCCCGGAAGAAAATACACCTTATAATCCGGTTGTATAAGACCCCAAATTTGGTCTTCTGTTTCAGTTATTTTGGCAATTATAAGCCCATTTCATTTTGATATAAAGTTTAGAAAATTGCTTGTCAATTTCTGCAAAAAAATCTCTGAGTGGATTTTATTTGGAATTATACTGAATAGGTAGATCAACTTAGAAAATATTGTTGTCTCGACAATACTGAGGATTCCTATCCATTAATATAGCATTTCTCTGCATTTCTTTAGTTTTTTAACTTTTTCCTAACAGTGTTTGCCAGTTTGCAGTGTATAGGTTTTGTGCATGATTTGACGTATTTATCACTAAATATTTCATATTTTAGATAATATTGTAAACAGTATAACATTTTTAATTTCAATTTCCAATTTCTCATTACCAGTATATAGAAATGCATTAATTTCTCTATATTAATCTTATATGTTGCAAACAGGCTAAAATCATTTATTCATTTTAGTAACATTTATAGATTCCCTAGGATTTTCTACAGTGTATAAATTTACAGTTTTTGTTCCAGTCTAGATGTCTTTCATTTATTTTCTCATCTCATTGAACTATTTAGAACCTTGAGAACAGAACTGAACAGAAATGGTGAGAGCAGACATCGTTGCCTTATTTCTAATCTTATGAAAATATTTGTCTTTCATCATGAAGTATGATTTTATAAGTAGGATTTTCTTTAATACTTTTTATCAGGCTGAGAAAATTCATTTCTTTTTCTAATTTCCTGGAGCTGTTACAAGGGAGGATATTGGAGTTTTGTCAAAGTGTTTTTCTACATCTTATTTAGATAATGCTGTGTTTTCCCTTTCCATCTGTTAATATGATAAATTACATTGATGTTACTAGTCTTTAATTTTAGAATAGTTTTAGAATTATAGAAAACCTGAAAAGATAGTACAGAGTTCTCAATATGCCCTATATCCATAGT
Source organism: Bison bison bison (assembly GCF_000754665.1). NCBI lineage: Eukaryota > Metazoa > Chordata > Mammalia > Artiodactyla > Bovidae > Bison > Bison bison. The sequence goes on along the minus strand of NW_011494826.1, from coordinate 10,951,458 downwards.
TTCTGCTATTCATAATATAGTATTAGTATGATACATTTGTTACCATTAATAAACTAACACAGTTAACACTGTTATAAAGTTCATAGTTTATTTGTGCATGTGTGCTAAGTCTGGGAAGCCCTTGTAGTTTATTTAGATTTGCTTAATTTTACCTAGAGTCCTTTTTCTGTTCCAGGATTCCATCCAGCATATCACATTACAAGCAACTGTCAGGTCTCTTTAGACTTTTGATTGGGTGGTTTCTCAGACTTTGTGTTGATGATCTTGAGAGTTTTGAGGAGTATTAGCCAGATGTTTTGTAAGATTCCCTTTATTGGAATAAAATCATGTTTTCTCTTGTGATAAGACTGAATTTGGGCTTCCCAGGTGGCACTGGTGGTAAAGAACCTGCCTGCCAAGGCAAGAGCTGGAGTCATGGGCTTGATTCCCTGGGTCAGGAAGATCCCCTGGAGGAGGGCATGGCAACCCACTCTACTATTCTTGTCTGGAGACATTCATGGACAGAGGAGCCTGGCAGGTTATGGTCCATAGGGTCACCAAGAGTCAGACACAGTGGAAGTGACTTAGCATGCACACACACGAGACTGAATTTATGGGTTATAGAGAAGAAGAACAGAGTGGTAAAGTGCCATTTTTATCACATTTTTTTAAATCATTTTAAATAAAATCTACTATTTGTAACATCAACATAATTGGTGTTAACTTTGTTCATCTAGATCAGAAAATATTTGCTAGGTTTCTCCACTGTAAATTTCTCCTTTTCCTCCTTTTTCTCATTGTATTCCTCAGAAAAGAAGTCACTATGCATAGCCCACACTTAAGGAGTAGGGAGTTATATCACACCTTCTTGAGGGAAAAAAATATTTATACAAATTATTTGGCATGTTTCTGCACATGTCTCTTCTCCATTTAGTTATTTACTCAGTCGTTACTTTTATCAATATTGACTTGGATATTTATGTTATACTTTGGATTAT
>NW_011494826.1:10947576-10950381 GCF_000754665.1 Bison bison bison | reverse complement strand
ATTTTATTTTCTTGCTCAAATTGTCAAGCTTTGCCACTGAGGACATGTTCAGTTGGCTCTTGTGTCCCTGACATTTTCTCATCATGGTATTTTTGTTTTTGTTTTCTATGTTGGTTTATTTCTTTAGTTTCTGGCACTACAAGATTCTCCAGGCTCATCTTGCATGAAAGCTAAAGTCTCTCAGTCGTGTCTGACTCTTTGTGCCCCCGTGGACTATACAGTCCATGAAATTCTCCAGGCCAGTATACTGGAATGGGTAGCCTTTCCCTTCTCCAGGGGATCTTCCCAACCCAGGGATTGAACTCAGGTCTCCCACATGGCAGGCGGATTCTTTACCAGCTGAGCCACCAGGGAAGCCCAAGAATACTGGAGTGGGTAGCCTATCCCTTCTCCAGAGGATCTTCCCAACCCAGGAATTGAACCGGGGTCTCCTGCATTGCAGGCAGATTCTTTACCAGCTGAACTACCAGAGTCTTGCATATTTCTTGCCCAAGTCCTAGAATACGTAATTTCTCCAAGAATCCCTGGTTCTTTTCATAGGAAACTGGTATTAGAAATCAAGTTTCCAGTGTTAGGTGCACATGTTGCTTCTGCTGTTAATAAAAGCATAGAATCATTGCTTCTATTCTATCTCCATTGACAGAGCAAGTATACACTAGTGTGTATATTAAAACCTGTTATACATATGTCTGTATAATACAAAAACGTATACAACTATGTTTAACTACCTGTATCTGTAATAAGCTAAACATTAGTTTATACTGATGTTCCCAGCTCTAATTCATTATTGCCACATGGATAATTCTAGCTTCCCCTTCTTTCTTACATTTAAACTCTCACTCTAACAATAAGAACCCCGATTCCCACCATGAACTATTCATTTACTTAATTGCCAGTTCCAGCATACATGTATTGCAGTATCAGAATTATTAAACTGTACTTCATGGGAGACAACTTTACAAACCTCACTAAATTTGCTTATAAACAGTTCTTTTTGCTTTTACTACTACATGCTCCACTCCTTTCCAAAGATAATAGGTCAGCACCTTTCCCTGAAACTTCTTCGGTTAGATTGTTTCATACATTTGTAACACAGTTAGACTGTCTTCTCACAGTTCACAGGCCTTCCAAGGATTCCTCAAAGCCCTAAATATTTTCCTTATAACAGCACACATTAATATTCAGTCTTTGTGCTGTAAAGTTTTATGGTTTTTGAAAATGGTATACTGTCTTGTAACCACCATTACAGTGTCATACAAAATAATTTTACTGCCCTAAAAATTTCCTATGCCTCACCGTCTCCTGTCACCACAACCTCTACTACTAGCCACTGATCATTCTACTGTCTAAATAGTTTTGGCTTTTCTAGAATGCAGTATAATGGAGATCATACAATGTTTAGCCATTCAGAATGGTTTCTTTCACAATATATGCTTAAGATTCTCCCATGTATTCATGGCTTATATCTCATTTTAAAAGATTAAATAATATTCCATTATATAGATATACCTGTTTGTTCATTCATTGACCCATTCAAGGAAATCTTGTCACTTCTAGTTTTTGCAGATATGAATAAAGCTACTATAGATATTTGTGTGTGGATTTTTGTGTAAACATAAGTATTCAAATGGATACATACCTAGCAGTGTTATTGCTGGGCTGCATAGAAAGAATGTGTTTAGTTTTGCAAGGAGCTGTCAAACTATCAAAATGGCTCTATCATTTTTCAATCATACCATCAGGGAACAGAATTCTGTTGTTCCACGTCCTCACCAACACTGGTATTGTCTTTTTTGTTTTAATTTTCTTTTAGGATTGTAACCATCCTAATAGATGTATACTGACAACTATTTTTGTTTGAATTTGCAATTCCCTAAAAGACTCTGACGCTGGGAGGGATTGGGGGCAGGAGGAAAAGGGGACGACAGAGGGTGAGATGGCTGGATGGCATCATGGACTCGATGGACGTGAGTTTGAGTGAACTCCAGGAGTTGGTGATGGACAGGGAGGCCTGGAGTGCTGCAATTCATGGGGTTGCAAAGAGTCGGACACAACTGAGCAACTGAACTGAACTAATGACAAGTGATGTTGAACATTTTTTCATCTGCTTATTTGCCACTTGTATATTTTTTCGTAGAGTGTCCAGATCTTTTGCCCGTTTTTAAGCTTTTTGTTTTCTTACTGCTGAATTTTAGTAGTTTTTAATATAATTTGGATATAAGTCCTTTATTATATGTGTGTGCTCAGTCACTTCAGTCATATCTTTTGTGACCCTAAGGACTGTAGCCTGCCAGGCCCCTCTGTTCAAGGGATTTTCCAGGTAGGAATACTGGCTGGAGTGGGTTGCCATTTCCTACTCCAGGGGAATCTTCCCAAACCAGGATGTCTCCTCTAGAGCAACCTTGGAAGCCCTTATCTTATGTATGGGTTTACAAATAATTTCTTCAGGTCTGTGTCTTTTGATAGCAGTGACTTTTAAGAAGCAAAAGTTTTAAATTTCAATAATGTCCAGTTCATTATTTTTTCCTTTTATTGGCTGTGCTTTCAGTGTTGTATTTAATTTATGATAAAAACTCTCCAGAAAGCAGGAATAGAAGGAACATACCTCAACATAATAAAAGCTATATATGACAAACCCACAGCAAACATTATCCTCAATGGTGAAAAATTGAAAGCATTTCCTCCAAAGTCAGGAACAAGACAAGGGTGCCCACCTTCACTATTACTATTCAACATAGTTTTGGAAGTTTTGGCCACAGCAGTCAGAGCAGAAAAAGAAATAAAAGGAATCCAAATTGGAAAAGA
>NW_011494826.1:10909366-10947476 GCF_000754665.1 Bison bison bison | reverse complement strand
ATATAGAAAACCCTAAGGACTCCACCAGAAAATTACTAGAACTAATCAATGATTATAGTAAAGTTGCAGGATATAAAATCAACACACAGAAATCCCTTGCATTCCTATACACTAATAATGAGAAAACAGAAAGAGTAATTAAGGAAACAATTCCATTCACCATTGCAACGGAAAGAATAAAATACTTAGGAATTTATCTACCTAAAGAAACTAAAGACCTATATATAGAAAACTATAAAACACTGGTGAAAGAAATCAAAGAGGACACTAATAGATGGAGAAATATACCATGTTCATGGATTGGAAGAATCAATATAGTGAAAATGAGTATACTACCCAAAGCAATTTATAGATTCAATGCAATCCCTCTCAAGCTACCAATGGTATTCTTCACAGAGCTAGAACAAATAATTTCACAATTTGTATGGAAATACAAAAAACCTCGATTAGCCAAAGCAATCTTGAGAAAGAAGAATGGAACTGGAGGAATCAACCTACCTGACTTCAGGCTCTACTACAAAGCCACAGTCATCAAGACAGTATGGTACTGTCACAAAGACAGAAATATAGATCAATGGAACAAAATAGAAAGCCCAGAGATTAATACACACACATATGGACACCTTTGACAAAGGAGGCAAGAATATACAATGAATTAAAGACAATCTCTTTAACAAGTGATGCTGGGACTGGTCAACCACTTGTAAAATAATGAAACTAGAACACTTTCTAACACCATACACAAAAATAAACTCAAAATGAATTAAAGATCTAAAAGTAAGACCAGAAACTATAAAACTCCTAGAGGAGAACATAAGCAAAACACTCTCTGACATACACCACAGCAGGATCCTCTATGACCCACCTCCCAGAATATTGGAAATAAAAGCAAAAATAAACAAATGGGACCTAATTAAACTTAAAAGCTTCTACACAACAAAGGAAACTATTAGCAAAGTGAAAAGACAGCCTTCAGAATGGGAGAAAATAATAGCAAATGAAGCAACTGACAAACAACTAATCTCAAAAATATACAAGCAACTCCTACACCTCAATTCCAGAAAAATAAATGACCCAATCAAAAAATGGGCCAAAGAACTAAATAGACATTTCTCCAAAGAAGACATACAGATGGCTAACAAACACATGAAAAGATGCTCAACATCATTCATTATCAGAGAAATGCAAATCAAAACGACTGTGAGGTACCTTTTCACGCCAGTCAGAATGGCTGCGATCCAAAAGTCTACAAATAATAAATGCTGGACAGGGTGTGGAGAAAAGGGAACCCTCTTACACTGTTGGTGGGAATGCAAACCAGTACAGACACTATGGAGAACAGTGTGGAGATTCCTCAAAAAACTGGAAATAGAACTGCCTTATGATCCAGCAATCCCACTGCTGGGCATACACACTGAGGAAACCAGAAGGGAAAGAGACACGTGTACCCCAATGTTCATCACAGCACTGTTTATAATAGCCAAGACATGGAAGCAACCTAGAAGTCCATCAGCAGATGAATGGATAAGCAAGCTGTGGTACACATACACAATGGAGTATTACTCAGCCATTAAAAAGTATTCATTTGAATCAGTTCTAATGAGATGGATGAAACTGGAGCCTATTATACAGAGTGAAGTAAGCCAGAAAGAAAAACACCAATACAGTATACTAACACATATATATGGAATTTAGAAAGATGGTAACAATAACCCTGTATACGAGACAGCAAAAGAGACACTGATGTATAGAACAGTCTTATGGACTCTGTGGGAGAGGGAGAGGGTGGGAAGATTTGGGAGAATGGCATTGAAACATGTATACTATCATGTATGAAACGAGTCACCAGTCCAGGTTCGATGCACGATACTGGATGCTTGAGGCTGGTGCACTGGGACGACCCAGAGGGATGGTATGGGGAGGGAGGAGGAGGAGGGATGAGGGTTCAGGATGGGGAACACATGTATACCTGCGGCGGATTCATTTCGATATTTGGCAAAACCAATACAATATTGTAAAGTTTAAAAATAAAATTAAATTAAAAACTCATTGCCAAACTCAAAATTATGTAGGTTGTCTCCTATTATTTCTGCTAGATGTTTCATGATATTACATGTTATATTTATATGTATGATTATTTTGAGTTGTTTTGTCAAAGATATAAGTTTCTGGTTAGTTTCTGCTGTTGCTTCTCCTTCTTATCCATCCTTCCTTCTGTGCATATAGATGTCTAATTTTTCAGCAGCATTTTTCATCTCCAGAAATTGTTTATTTTACAACTAGAAGTTTAGCATTTGTTGAAGAGACTGTTCTTTCCCCAATAAACTGCCTTTGCTCCTTTGTCAAATGTCACTTACCTATTTTTGTGTGGGTCTGATTCAGGGCTATCTAGCTTATTCCACTGATTTATAGGGTGGGGTTTTTTTCCTTTTTTTTTTTTTTTTTAAGCAATTCAACACTAGCTCCATAACTGTGGCTTTATGGTAAGACTTGAACTGTCAGTTCTCCAACTTTGTTCTTCTTTAGTATTTTGGCCTTTTCTATTTTATGGAAGGTCTTTTGCCTTCCCTAAAACTTTAGAATCAGTTTTTCAGTATTCTGTCAAGATTAATCCCTGTTGATGTGAAGGATTACATTAATTGATGTTCAAGTGTTGAACCAGCTTTGCATACCTGGAATAAAACCCACTTGGTACTGGTACATAAATTCTTTATACATTGTTAGATTTGGTTTGATAATGTTCTCTTAAGGATTGTACCACATATGATCATGAGAGAAGTTTCCCGGTAGCTTTCCTATCTCATAATGCCTTTAATTGAATTTTTTTAGGGCAATGTTGGCCTTATAAAATGAGTTAGGAAGTGTTCTGTTGCTTCTGTTCCCTTGATATTGAGAGAATTGCTATTAATTTCTTAAATCTTTGGTAGGATTTAACCTGGTATTTTTTTTTATTAATTATTAAGTTTCTTTAATGGATACAGACTTATTGGATGATCTATTTTCCTCATGTGACTTTTGGTCATCTCTGTCTTTTAAGGAATTGATACATTTTCATTCATTATTAAATCTGTAGGCATAAAGTTTTTCACTATGCTCATATATTGTCCTTTTTATATCTAAGGAATCAGTAATAAGGGTACACCATTTTTTTCTAACATAGGTAATTTGTGTTCTTTCTTTTGTTCTTGGTTAATCTGGCTAGAAATTGATAAATTTTATTTATCACACTGAGTAGCTGATATTTGGAGAAGGCAATGGCACCCCACTCCAGTACTCTTGCCTGGAAAATCCCATGGATAGAGGAGCCTGGTAGGCTGCAGTCCACGGGGCCGCTAAGAGTCGGACACAATTGAGCGACTTCACTTTCACTTTTCACTTTCATACCTTGGAGAAGGAAATGGCAACCCACTCCAGTGGTCTTGTCTGGCGAATCCCAGGGACAGGGGAGCCTGGTGGGCTGCCGTCTATGGGGTCGCACAGAGTCGGACACGACTGAAGTGATTTAGCAGCAGCAGCTGATATTTGGTTTTGTTGGTTCACTCTAATATTTTCTGTTTTCAACTTCAATAATTTCTCCTCTAATTTCTATTAGCTCTTTTATTCTGCTTGCCTTAGGCTTATATTTCTATTCTTTCTCTAGTTTTCTAAAGTGGAAGTTAGATGTGAGCCATGATGAAAGATTTTACAAAAGTCTCTAAGTATAATAGTGGATTTGTCTATTTTTCATTGCAGATCTATCAGTTTTTGCTTCCCATATTATGACACATTATTGTTTGTTGCCAAAATATTAAGGATTGTTATATCTCCTAAGAGAATTGACTCCTTTATAATTAAGTGGTGGTGTTCTTTATCTTTGATAATTTTTTTTGGTGGTGTTCTGAAGTCTGCTTTGTCTGAGGTTAATGTAGCTACTCCAGCTGTCTTGAGTTAGTATTAGCATATGATTCTCAATCATTTTACTTTTAACTATTCTGCAATTTTAGATTGAAAATAGGTTTCTTATAAAAACAATATATAACTGGATCTTGCTTTGTCTATAATCCACTCTCAGTTTAGCTGCTCATTTGTGTCCTACTCTTTGCAACCCCACGGACTACATAGCATGACAGGCTTCCCTGTCGAACGCCAGCTCCCAGAGCTTACTCAAACTCATGTCCATCAAGTCAGTGATGCCATCTGGCCATCTCATCCTCTGTTGTCCCCTTCTCCTCCTGCCTTCGATCGTTCCCAGCATCAGGGTCTTTTCCAATGAGTCACTTCTTCGCATCACATGATCAAAGTATTGGAGTTTCGGCTTCAGCATCAGTCCTTCCAATAAATACCCAGGACTGATTTCCTTTAGGATTGATTTGTTAGATATCCTTGCAGTCCAAGGGACTCTCAAGAGTCTTCTCCAACACCACAGTTCCAAAGCATCAATTCCTTGGTGCTCAGTTTTCTTTATAGTGGAACTTTCACATCCATATATGACTACTGGAAAAAACATAGCTTTGACTAGATGGACCTTTGTTGGCAAAGTAATGTCTCTGCTTTTTAATATGCTGTCTAGGTTGGTCATAACTTTTCTTCCAAGGAACAAGCATCTTTTAACTTCATGATCACAGTCACCATTTGCGGTGATTTTGGAGCCCACCGTTTCCATTGTTTCCCCATCTATTTGCCATGAAGTGATGGGACTGGATGCCATGATCTTAGTTTTCTGAATATTGATTTTTAAGCCAACTTTTTCACTCTCCTCTTTCACTTTGATCAAGAGGCTCCTTAGTTCTTCTTTGCTTTCGGCCATAAGGGTGGAGTCCTCTGTGTATTTGAGGTTATTGATATTTCTCCAAGCAATCTTGATTCCAGCTTGTACATTATCCAGCCTGACATTTTGCATGATGTACTCTGTGTATAAGGTAAATAAGCAGGGTGACAATATACAGCGTTGACATATCCCTTTCCCAATTTGGAACCAGTCTGTTGTTCTATGTCCAGTTCTAACTGTTGCTTCCTGACCTGCATACAGGTTTCTCAAGAGGCAGGTCAGGTGGTCTGGTATTCCCATCTCTTTCAGAATTTTCCACAGTTTGTTTTGATCTACACAGTCAAAGGCTTTGGCATAGTCAATAAAGCAGAAATAGATGTTTTTCTGGAACTCTCTTGCTTTTTTGATGATCCCACAGATGTTGCAATTTGATCTCTGGTTCGTCTGTCTTTTCTAAAACCAGCTTGAACACCTGGATGCTCACGGTTCACGTACTGTTGAAACCTGGCTTGGAGGATTTTGAGCACTATTTTGCTACTGTGTAAGATGAGTACAACTGTGTGGTAGTTTGCACATTTTTTGGCATTACCTTTCTTTGGGACTGGAATGAAAACTGACCTTTTCCAGTCCTATGGCCACTGCTGAGTTTTCAGAATTTGCTGGTGTATTGAGTGCAGCACTTTCACAGCATCATCTTTTAGGATTTGAAATAGCTCAACTGGAATTCCATCACCTACACTAGCTTTATCAGCAGTGATGCTTCCTAAGGCCTACTTGACTTCATATTCCAGGATGTCTGGCTCTAGGTGAGTGGTCACACTATTGTGGTTTTCTGGGCCATGAAACTCTTTTTTTGTATAGTTCTTCAGTGTATTCTTGCCACCTCTCCTTAATATCTTCTGCTTCTGTTAGGTCCATGCAATTTCTGTCCTTATTGTGCCCATCTTTGCATGAATGTTCCAGTGGTATCTCTACTTTTCTTGACAAGCTCTCTAGTCTTTCCCATTCTGTTGTTTTCCTCTATTTCTTTGCATTGATCACGAGGAAGACTTTCTTATCTCTCCTTGCTATTCTTTGGAACTCTGCATTCAAATGGGTGTATCTTTCCTTTTCTCCTTTGCCTTTCGCTTCTCTTCTTTTCTCAGCTATTTGTATGGCCACTTCAGACAACCATTTTGTCTTTTTGCATTTCTTTTTCTTGGGGATGGTCTTGATCACTGCCTCTTGTACAGTGTCTCAAACCTCTGTCCATAGTTCTTCAGGCACTCTGTCTTTCAGATATAATCCCTTGAATCTATTTGTCACTTCCACTGTATAATTGTAAGGGATCTGATTTAGGTCATACCTGAATGGTCTAGTGGTTTTCCCTACTTTCTTCAATTTAACTCTGAATTTCGCAAGAAGGAGTTCATAATCTGAGTCACAGTTTAGCTCCAGGTCTTGTTTTTGCTGATGGTATAAAGTTTCTCCATCTTTGGCTGCAAAGAATATAATCAATCTGATTTCAGTGTTGACCATCTGGTGATGTCCATGTGCAGAGTCTTCTCTTGTATTGCTGAAAGAGGGTGTTTGCTATAATCAGTGTGTTCTCTAGGCAAAACTCTGTTAGCCTTTGCCCTTCATTTTGTACTCCAAGGCCAAATTTTCCTATTATCCAGGTATCTCTTGACTTCCTATTTTTGCATTCCTGTCCCCTGTAATGAATAGGACATCTTTTTTGGGTGTTAGTTCTAGACAGTCTTGTAGGTCTTCATAGAACCATTCAACTTCAGCTTCTTCAGCATTACTGGTTGGGACATAGACTTGGATTACTGTGATATTGAATGATTTGCCTTGGAAACTAACAGAAATCATTCTGTCATTTTTGAGACTGCACCCAAGAACTGCATTTCGGACTCTTGTTCACTGTAAGGGTTACTGCATTTGTGCTAAGGTATTCTTGCCCATGGTAGTAGATATAATGGTCATCTGAGTTAAATTCATCCATTCTAGTCCATTTTAGTTTGCTGATTCCTAAAATGTCAATGTTCACTCTTGCCATCTCCTGTTTGACCACTTCCAATTTGCCTTGATTCATGGATCCAGGTTCCTATGCAATATTGCTCTTGACAGCATCAGACTTTACTTCCATCACCAGTCACAGCCACAACTGGGTAATCCACTCTAATCTCTGCCATTTAATGCATGTATCTACCATTCATATTTAGTGATTATTGATATCACTGGTTCAGCATTTACCACATTTATAACTGTTTTCTATTTGCTGTACTTGCTCTTTCTTCTCCTAATTTTTTGCCTTTTCTGACTTTAGTTGAGCATATTATATGAATCCATCTCCTCTCTTTTAGCATATCAACTGTATATACATATATTTTAATTAGTGGCTACCCTGGAGTTTGCTACATATATTTACAAATCATGTAGGATCACTCTTAAAAAACAGTACATCATTTCATAGGTAGGACATATACATACACCTTTTAATAAAGTATTCCCAATTCCTCCCTTCAATTTCTCACTCACATTTAAATCAGTCAAAGATGGCCTTTGTGAATTGGCCTCTAAATGTATTCTTTCACTGCTTTCTGAGATTCATTAGCTTAAAAGTTCATATGTTCCAGTTTTTACATATTCAGTTATCTTAATAATAGACCAAACAAGCAGATTTTTAGACATTTAGAGACTGCTATAAGAGAGTTTCTTCATATTCAGGCCTGTCAAGGTGTCACCCATCAAAGCTTATATATGTTATTGCCTTTCATGGTCATATTTTTTACTAGATCAGCCCCCAAGTGCCCTGAATTTCCTATACTTATAACATTACTGTCATTTATTCCACTTATATATATTGTATGATGGCCCAATACACTGTTACTATTATTACTATATTACAGTTATCTATTAACTCATTAAGGAATCAGTTATATATACATTAAAAAATATTTTTCCTTTATTGTTTCTCTCAGGATATTAAATACATGTCCCTGTGCTATACAGTAGGGCTTTGTTTATTCATTCTATTTAGAGTAGTTTTTGTCTGCTAACCCCAGACTCCCACTTTGTCCATACCCTTTCCCACCTCCTCCATTGGCAACCACAAAGCTATTCTCTATGAGATGCCAGAGATTTTATTTCTTCTGGTGTTCTTGTTTTTTGATGCATATTTGTCTTTGCACTTCCCTAAAAACTCTCAGAGTCTGAGCCTTGGAACTCTTTCATTCTAATTCACTGTTATTATACTGGAGGACTGTTGTGATGGTAGGGTGTGGGAAACAGGGAAACAGTCCATAATCTTCAGTTTTTAACTGGGCCTGTGTCACCGGATGATCTTCACAAGTATTTTCTCATCTTTTCTTTTTCTTAAGTGAGATGGAAAAGCTTACAGGTGGTTGGAGTTGAATAATTTTTATTTCCTAACCTCAGATAAGGTTCTGGTAGTCTTTCCCCTCATTGAGCTGGTCTTTCTAATAGAGAATTTTCTAGTCCTTTTTCCCTTTCATGACAGAAACATGAGTGTTTTCATGGCCCTTTACCATGAGTATCTGATTATGTCCAAGTAAAATCAACAAAAGTATAGCTCTTCTGCTGCCCTCAGAAGTTTCTCACTCTCATACTAGACCACACTTTGCCTCCAGAAATTCATCAAAGACTATCTAAGTGCTCTTACCAGTTTATAGGGTAAAGCATCTGCCTGCAATGCAGGAGACCTGGGTTCAGTCCCTGGGTCAGGAAGATCCCATGGAGGAGGAAATGGCACCCCACTCCAGTACTCTTGCCTGGAAAATCCCATGGACAGAGAAGCCTGGTAGACTACAGTCCATGGGATTGCAAAGAATTTGACAGGACTGAGTGACTTCACTTTTACTTTACCAGTTTATAAGAACTGTAACCAGTTTGTAAGCAATATGTACCAGCAGCAACTGCTTCATTCAGGCTAGTCTCAGCTGTGATTCTCTATATTCAACCTGTCTCCAGATTTCAGGATACACTCTGCCCTGAGAACTTGATTCTCTGATTGATCTAAGAAAAGTCATTAATTTTCTATTCATTCAGCTTCTTCTCATTGAAAAGACAAGAATGCTTATTTTCAAGCTCTTTATGTGTCAGAGCTGTAAAGGTAAGTCCCCTAGATTTATTTTTCAGTGTTAAGGTAACCTAGCATTTCATAGGTGAAGCTCATTTGATTATGATGTCTTATCATGTTCACATATCACAGGATTTGATTTGCTAAAATTTTGCCAATAATTTTTACATTTATGTTCACAGGCATATTAGTTTGTAGTTTCCTTTTTTAGTAATGTCTACTGTTGTATTGGGATCATAATATTGGCTTCACAAAATTACCCATTCTGTGGGTTGGAATGGGAAACTATGCCCTCCTCTTTACTTTCATGAAGGATTTTGTATATTGTTGGTACTCTGTACAGTCAGCAAAAACAAGATGGGGAAATGACTGTGGCTAGGATCATTCGCTCCTTATTGCAAAATTCAGACTTAAATTTAAGAAGGTAGGGAAAACCACTATGCCATTCAGGTTTGACCTAAATAAGATTCCTTATAATTATACAGTAGAAGTGACAAATTCAAGGGATTAGATCTAATAGAGTGGCTGAAAAACTATGGATGGTGGTTCATAAAATTGTACAGAAGGGTGTCACCAAAACCATCCCCAAAAGGGAAGAAAAGGCTAAATGGTTGTCTGAGAAGGCCTTACAAATAGCTGAGGAAAGAATAGAAGTGAGGGGCAAAGGAGAAAAGGATAGATCTACCCATCTGAATGCAGAGTTCCAAAGAATAGTAAGGAGAGATAAGAAAGCCTTCTGAAGTGAACAATGCAAAGAATTAGAAGAAAACAATAGAATGGAAAAGACTAGAGATCTCTTCAAGAAAATTGAAGGATATCAAAGGAACATTTCATGCAAAGATGGACACAATAAACGAGAGAAAAGATATGGACCTAAGAGAAGCATAAAATATTAAGGAGAGGTGGCAAGAATACACAGAAAAATTATACAAAAAGGTCTTAGTAATGACCTGGATAACCATGATGGTGTGATCACTCACTGGAGCCAGACATCCTGGAGTGTGAAGCGGGCCTTAGGAAGCATTACTATGAATAAAGCTAACCAAAGTGATGGAATTCAGGCTGAGCTATTTCAAATCCTAAAAGATGATGTGGTTAAAGTGCTGCACTCGATATGCTAGCAAATTTGGAAAAGTCAGCAGTGGCCACAGGACTAGAAAATGCCAATTTTCATTCCAATCCCAAAGAAGGGCAATGCCAAAGAATGTTCAGACTACAGTACAATTTTGTTCATTTCACGTACTAACAAGGCTATTCTCAAAATCCATCAAGCTAGGCTTCAACGGTACATGATCCAAAACTTCCAGATGTACAAGCTGGATTTAGAAAAGGTGGAGGAACCAGAGATCAAATTGACAAAATCTGCTGGATATTAGGAAAAGCAAGAGAATTTCAGAAAAAAATGTCTACTTCTGCTTCATTGACTATGCTAAAGCCTTTGTGTAGATAATAACAAACTGTGGAAAATTCTTAAAGAGATGGGAATACCAGACCACCTTACCTGCCTCCTGAGAAACCTGTATGCAGGTCAAGAAGCAACAGTTAGAACCAAACATGGAACAACTAACTGGTTCAAAATTGGTAAAGGAGTATGACAAGGTTGTATATTGTCACCATGCTTATCTAACTTATTTGCAGAGTATATAATGCAAAATGCTGGGCTGGATGAAGCACAAACTGGGATCAAGATCCCTGGGAAAAATATCAACAACTTCAAATATGCAGATGATACCACCCTAATGGCAGAAAGAGAACATGAACTAAAGAGCCTCTTGATGAAGGTGAAAAAGGAGAGTGAAAAACCTGGCTTAAAATTCAGCATTCAAAAAATGAAGATCATGTATCTGGTCCCATAACTTCTTGGCAAATAGATGGAAAACAATGGAAACAGTGACAGGCTATTTTTGCTTGGGTTCCAAAAGCACTTCAGATGGTGATTGCAGCCATGAAATTAGCTCCTTTGAAGAAAAGCTACGATAAACCTTCATGGCATATTAAAAAGCCGAGACATCACTTTTGTGGGCCTCCCTGGTGGCTCAGTGGTATAGAATCTGCCTGCCAATGCAGGTGATGCAAGAGATACAGGTTTGATCCCTGGGTTGGGAAGATCCCCTGGAAGAAGAAATGGCAACCCACTCTAGTATTCTTGCCAACAAAGGTTTGTGTATTCAAAACTCTGTTTTCTCCAGTAGTTATGTACAGATGTAAGAGTTGGACCATGAAGAAGGCTGAGCACCAAAGAATTGATGCTTTCCAACTGTGGTGCTGCAGAAGACTCTTAAGAGTCCATTGGACAGCAAGGAGATCAAACCAGTCAATCCTGAAGGAAATCAACCCTGAATATTTATTGGAAGGACTAATGCTGAAGCTCCAATTATTTGGCCACCTGATGCAAACCGCTGACTCATTGGAAAAGACCCTGTTGCTGGAAAAGATTGAGGGTAGGAGGAGAAGGGGGTGACAGAGGATGAGATGGTTGGATGGCATCACTGACTCTATGGACATGAGTTTGAGTAAGCTCTGGGAGCAGGTGTTGGACAGGGAAGCCTGGCATGCTGCAGACCATGGGGTGGCAAAGAGTTGGACACGACTGAGCAACTGAACAACAGCTAACAACAACAATTATTGGTACTCTTTCTTCCTGAAATATTTGGTAGGATTTGCTAGTAAAGCCATGTAGGTCTGGAGTTTTCCTTGTGGGAAGTGTTTAGCTATAAATTCGATTGCTTTTATACAGATAAGGCTATAAGAAATAATTTATTTCTTCATGAATAAACAGGTATTTTGTATCTTTCAATGAAGTTGTCCATTTCATTAAAGTTATTGAATTTGTTTTCATTAAGTGGTTCATAATACTCTCTTCATGAGATGGTTGGATGGCATCACCGACTCTATGGACATGAGTTTGAGCAAGCTCCAGGATTTGGTGATGAACAGGGAAGCTTGGCGTGCTGCTGTCCATGGGGTCACAAAGAGTCAGATATGACTGAGTGACTGAACTGAATATTCTATTATCTCTCTAATATCTGTAGAATATTTACAAATGTTGCACTCTCATTCCTGATAAAGGTCATTTTTAATCTCTCTCTCTCTTATGTACATATGTACATATACATTGATACATGTAGCTGTTTGTTCCACAGTCATTCTGCCTAGAGATTTATCATTTTATTGAATTTCTCAAAGAACCAGCTTTTGGCTTCATTGATTTTTATCTACATTTTTATTTAATTGATTTCTACTCTTTATTATGTCCTTTCTTCTGCTTCAGTTCAGTTCAGTCGCTCAGTCGTGTCCAACTCTTTGTGACGCCATGAATCGCAGCACGCCAGGCCTCCCTGTCCATCACCAACTCCCGGAGTTCACTCAAACTCAGTCCATCGAGTTGGTGATGCCATCCAGCCATCTCATTCTCTGTCATCCCCAGTCCAACTCTCACATCCATACATGACCACAGGAAAAACCATAGCCTTGACTAGATGGACCTTTGTTGGCAAAGTAATGTCTCTGCTTTTCAATATGCTATCTAGGTTGGTCATAACTTTTCTTCCAAGGAGTAAGTGTCTTTCAATTTCATGGCTGAAGCCGCCATCTGCAGTGATTTTGGAGCCCCCCCAAAATAAAATCTGACACTGTTTTCACTGTTTGCCCATCTATTTCCCATGAAGTGATGGGACCAGATGCCATGATCTTCATTTTCTGAATGTTGAGCTTTAAGCCAACTTTTTCACTCTCCTCTTTCACTTTCATCAAAAGGCTTTTTAGTTCCTCTTCACTTTCTGCCATAAGGGTGGTGTCATCTGCATATCTGAGGTTATTGATATTTCTCCCGGCAATCTTGTGCGCAATCTCCAGCTTGTGCTTCTTCCAGCCCAGCATTTCTCATGATGTACTCTACATAGAAGTTAAATAAGCAGGGTGACAGTATACAGCCTTGATGTACTCCTTTTCCTATTTGGAACCTGTCTGTTGTTCATGTCCAGTTTGGAGTTTAATTTTTTCTTCTTTTCTATTTTTTTTAAAGGGGAAACTAAAGTCATTGTTTTGATACATTTTCTTTTCTATATGAATATTTAGTGCCATAAATTTCTGTACTACTTTAGCTGTCTTGTACATATTTTGATATATTATGTTGCCATTTATTTTCAGTTCAAAATACTTTTTAATTGCCCTTTTGATTTCTTATTTGAAGTAAGGGGTATTAGAATTGCTTTATTTCCAAATAGTTATTGATTGTCTAGATATCCTTGTTATTAACTTCTGTATTAACTTCTTTTTAGTCAAAGAACAGTTTTATGATTTGGATTCTTTTGAATTTATTGAAACTTGTTTTATGGCCCAGCTTAAATGGTTTATCTAGATAAATGTTTCAAGTAGAGCAGAAAAGAATTGTAGCATATTTATTCAGCTGTTTTAAGTGGAATGTTCTATAAAGTTTAATTAGCTATAGTTGGTTGAGAGTGTTGTTCAAAACTGTATCCTGAATGATTTTCTGCCTACTTGTTCTATAAATTATTGAGAGAAGAGTATATAATATTTTGCTCTAATCAGGAATTTGCATATTTTGCCTTATAATACTACCAGATTTTGTTTCACTTGTTTTCCATCTCTGTTATTAGGTACATGTACATCTAGGATTGTTAAGTCTTCTCGATTAATTGGTCCTTTTGTCATTTTGAAAAAGCCCTCTTTACCTCTGGTAAATAGTATTTTCTATAAAATCAACTTTGTCTGATATTTATATAATCACTTGAGCTTTCTTTTGGTTAGAGTTAGGACAGAATATCTCTTTTGTTTTTAACCTAGTTTGCTTTATATCCAAAGTGAATTTCTCATTTGCAACATAAAATTGGGTTTTGCTTTTTTATCCAATATAATAATCCCACTTTTTACTTGGGGTGTTTAGGGCATTTATTTAACATGATTATTTTAACAGTCATGTTTAAATCTACCATCTTGCAAATTGTTTTCTACTTTTCCCATCTGTTCTGTTTCCTTTTTTCTCTTTTTCTGCCTTCTTTTGGTCTTTCTGCTTTTGTTGGTTTCAAAGCTATAATTCTGATTTTGATTTCTGTTTGATTGCTTTAAAGTTTGTGATATACAAGGTAATTATACAGTGGTGGTGTTCAGTTGCTAAGATATGTCAGACTCTTCGTAATCCCATGAACTGCAGCACACCAGGCCTTCCTGTCCTCACTATCTCCTCTACACTGTTCTCTATAGTGGCCATACCAATCTACATTCCTATCAACAGTGTAGGAAGGTTCCTTTTTCTCCACACCCTCTCCAGTATTTATTATGTAAAATTTTTGATGATGACCATTCTGGCTAGAGTGAGGTAATGCATCATTGTAGTTTTGATTTGCATTTCTCTAATAATTAGCAATGTTGAGCATTGTTTCCTGTGCCTGTTAGCCACTTGTATATCTTCTTTGGAGAAATGTCTGGTTAGATCTTCTACCTATTTTTTGATAGGTGTATGAACTGTTTGTATATTTTGGAGATTAAGCCCTTGTCAACTGCATTGTTTGCAAATATTTTCCCCCATTCTGTGGATTGTCTTTTTGTTTGGTTTATGGTTTCCTTTGCTGTGCAAAAGCTTTTAAGTTTAATTAGGTCCCATTTGTTTAGTTTTTGTTTTTATTTCCTTCATTCTTAGAGATGGATCCCAAAATATATTTCTGTGATTTATGTCAGAGTGTTCTGCCTGTTTTCCTTAAGGAGTTTTATAGTATCTGGTCTTAAGATTTTCTATTTGTCAGTGATTTTAAATAATTTTATTATGATGTGCCTTCATGTTGTTTTTTTAACAATATTTTGTGCCTGTGGTTTGTTAATTTTGGTTCTGTGGGTTTGTAGTTTTCATCACATTTGGAAAATTTTAGGCCATATATCTGTTTTTTTCCCTGTCCCTTGAGATTCTAATTATATACATCTGCCTAAGTTATCCCACCACTCATGGATATACTATTCTTTTCTTCCTCCCACCCCCCATCTCGTGTTCATCTTGAATAGCTTCTATTGCTATATCTTCAAGATTACTAATCTTCAGTAGTATACAATCTGGTAAGCTCATACACTGTATTATTTATTTCTAGAAATTGGATTTGAAGCTTTTAAAGAAATCTTATGTCCCTACTTAACATGCTCAGTCTTTTTCCGCCTTCTTGATTGTCTTAATTCCCGGTCTACCAATATTATCATCTATGTCATTTCTGGGTCTGTTTTGTTGATTTTTTTCTTCATTACTAATTTCAGTTTCCTGTTTCTTTGTATACCTGGTAATTTTTTTTTTTTTTGGATGCCATATACTATGAATTTTACTTTTTGAGTGCTATATATATTGATATTCCTATAAATATTCTAAAACTTTGTTCTGGGGTACAGTTAAGTTACTTGGAAACACTGTTGACTATTGAATAATATGAGTTTGAACTGCATGGATAGACTTATATGTGGCTATTTTTTTTTTCCACTAGTAAGTACTACAGTACTCACACAGCCACATCTGTGATTGGTTGAATATGCAGATATAGAACTGTGACTATGTAGGAACCACATATATGGAGAGCTGACGTGGATTTTTGGTGCTCCTAACCTCTGTATTTTTAAAGGGTCAACTGTGTTTCTTTTGCTTTCAAAGCATGCTTTTAAGTTTTGTTCTGGTGTAAGCAGAACTTAAATACTCTGCCTAATGCCTCAAGAATTATGAGATTTTTTTTTTTAATTTCTGGCTGATGAGAACATGGAATATGCCTAGACATGCACAAGCTCTAAAGATTTTTTTCCCTTAGCTTCTTTCACATAGATTTTCTCCTTAGCTTCAGGTAGTTTCGTCATCTACACATACTGATCAATGTTCAGTTAATGACACTAGAGATTTATGGAGCTTTCTTCATGTATCTATCTCCCCTTTCTTATTCTACTCTCTTTAAATACAGTGTAGCTGCTTTACTTCCTGGGAATTCTAGCCCCATCTTTTCACCCAAGAAGGTTGTTGGGCTCTTCATTCCTATGTATATGAATATTATATATTTTTTTCTGAGGTACCTGGAGACTCTAGGAAGTAAGGTGGGAATAACCTCAGGACTTAAATTATTTGTTTCCCCTCTCAGTGGCCACTGTCCTGTGTTGCTTGGAAAGTCTAGTATCTGAACCTGTTCCCTCTTTATTCCATTTCAGCCCAGCACACTTCTGTTTGTCCATAAACTTAAGTATGTGGCTTTGTTATAAAATTTATTCATCTCATTTTTTTTTTCCTGAGAGGAAAACATTAAACAAAAACATAGTAAAAATAGATTTTTTTTTTATTCCCCCATCTCAAGATGGCTCTGCTGCTGCTGCTAAGTTGCGTCAGTCATGTCCAACTCTGTGCAACCCCATAGACGGCAGCCCACCAGGCTCCCCCGCCCCTGGGATTCTCCAGGCAAGAACACCGGAGTGGGTTGCCATTTCCTTCTCCAGTGTTTATTTTATTTTTTACATTCCACATATAAGTGTAATATACAGTATTTATCTTTCTGTCTGACTTATTTCACTATGCGTAAGGCCCACCAGGTCCACCCATGTTGTTCCAAATGGCAAAATTTCATTCTTTTTTACCTGAGTACCCACTGTATTTCTCCATTCATCTGCTGATGGACACTTAGGTTGCTTTCATGTCTTGGTTACTGTAAATAATGCTCCTGTGAACACTGGGGTGAATTTATCTTTTCAAACCAATGTTTTCATTTCTTCAGATATATATCAAGTAGTAAAAATGCTGGATCATATGGTAGTTCTATTTTTAGTTAACTCCATACTATTTTCCACAGTGGCTGTACCAATTTATACATCCCCACCAGTGGTGTAAAAGGGTTTCCTTTCTTCCATATCTCCATCAACATATGTTATTTGTGGTCTTTTGATGATAGATATTCTTACAGGTGTGAGTTAATACCTCACTGTGGTTGAATTTCTCTGATAGTTATATTGAGCAAATTTTCATGTGCCTATTGGTCAAATGTATGTCTTCTTTGGAAAAACAAATGTCTGTTCAAGTCTTCTGCCCATTTTTGATTGGGTTGTTCAGTTTGTTTGTTTGTCTTGTTTTACTTTTGATATTTAGTTGTATGAGTTGTTTAAAATGCTTGGGATGTTGCAGATATTTTCTTCCAGTCAGTAGGTTGTCTTTTCATTATGTTAGCAGTTTTCCTTTGCTATGCAAAAGCTTTTAAATTTAATTAGGGCCAATTTCTTTATTTTTGCTTTTGTTTACCTTAAGAGAAAAACCCAAAATAAAAAATTGCTACAATTTATGTCAAATAGAATTGATGCTTTTGAACTGTGATGTTGGAAAAAACTCTCGAGAGTCCCTTGGACTGCAAGGAGATCCAACCAGTCCATCCTAAAGGAAATCAGTGCTGAATATTCATTAGAAGAACTGATGCTGCAGCTGAAACTCCAATACTTTGGCCACCTGATGCAAAGAACTGACTCATTGGAACAGACCCTGATGCTGGAAAAGATTGAAGGCAGGAGGAGAAGGGGATGACAGAGGATGAGATGGTTGGATGGCATCACTGACTTGATGGACATGAGTTTGAGTAAGCTCCAGGAGCTGGTGTTGGACAGGGAAGCCTGGCGTGCTGCAGTCCATGGGGTTGCAAAGAGTTGGACATGACTGAGCTACTGAACTGAAGTGATGTCAAAGAGTGTTATGCCTATGTTTTCTTCTAGGACTTTTATGGTTCCCAGTCTTAAATTTCAGTCTTTAAACAATTTTGAGTTGATTTTTGTATTGGGTTGGCAAAAAAATTAATTTGGATTTTTCCGTAAGATGCTACCGAAAAACTGTAGAGAACTTTTTAGCCAGTCCAAAACATAATGTGAGTGGGTGTTCTAATCTCATTATTTTACATCTAGCTGTCATGTTTTCCCAATACCACTTAGTAAAGAGAATGTCTTTTATCCACTGTATATTCTTGCCTTCTTTGTCATAGATTAATTAACTGTAACCGTGTGGGTTTATTTTGGGGCTCTTTACTCTGCTTCATTGATCTATGTGCCTGTTTTTGTGCCAGTACCACCCTATTTTGATAACTGTACATTCATACTATATTCTGAAGTCAGGGAGTATGATAACCTCCAGCTTTGTTCTTTTTTATTAAGATTTATTTTTGCTATTCAGTGTCTTTTTTTATTTATTTGAATTTTAAGATTATTCTAGCTCTATGAAAAATGTCATGGGTACTTTGATAGAGATTGCATTAAATATGTACACTAACTCCTCTATGTATGAACAAATTCCACTCTGAGAGCATGTTTGTAAGTCCAATTTGTTCATAAGCCCAACAAAGTTAGCCTTGGTATCCAACTAACACAATTGGCTATATAGTATTGCACTATAATAGATTTATAATACTTTTCACATAAATAATACATAAAAAAACACAAAAAATAAAACACTTTTTAATCTTACAGTACTTTGAAAAGTACAGTAATATACTACTTGTATAGTAATATAGTCGCTTAGTCATGTCCGACTCTTTGTGACCCTGTGGACTGTAGCCCACCAGTCTCCTCCATCAATGGGATTCTCTAGGCAAGAAAGAATACTGGATTGGGTTGCCATTTCCTTCTCCAGGGGATCTTCCCAACCCAGGGATCAAACCCAGGTCTCCTGCATTGCAGGCAGATGCTTTAACCTCTGAGCTACCAGGGAAGTAGCTTGTAATATAGTACAACAGCTGGCAAATAGGGGCTGATAGCAGTACCAACTACATCATCACTGCTTTTATACTCACTTCCAGGCATCCCAGGCTTAAAATAAATATACTGTACCACTGTACTCTCTATAGTACTGTACAGTGAAATACACAAAAGCATAATCATCTGTAGAGGATGCACGCACGTGACAGTGTACACCAGACATGTGAGCTCACTTATATGATTGGACAAATAAACACAAGTTTGCATCTTTGAAAGTTCACAACTTGTATGTAGGGGATTTACTGTATGTATGTATGTAGGGGATTTACTGTAGAGAGCTTTGCTTAGAATGGACATTTTAACAATGTTAATTCTTCCAACTCATAAACATGGAATGTCTTTCCACTCAGTTCAGTTCAGTCGCTTAGTTGTGTCCAACTCTTTGCGACCCCATGAATCGCAGCATGCCAGGCCTCCCTGTCCATCACCAACTCCCGGAGTTCACCCAGATTCACATCCATCGAGTCAGTGATGCCATCCAGCCATCTCATCCTCTGTCGTCCCCTTCTCCTCCTGCCCCCAATCCCTCCCAGCATCAGAGTCTTTTCCAATGAGTCTTTCCACTACTTTGTATCATTTTAAAATTCCTTCATCAATGTCATGTAGTTTTTAGTCTTTCACCTCCTTGGTTGAGTTTATTTCTATATCTATTCTTATTGATGCATTTTAAAATAGGTTGTTTTCTTGCTTTCATTTTCTTATAGATAATTATTATGTAAGTAAAAGCAACAGATTTCTGTATATAATTGTATTCCACAACTTTATGGAGTTCATTTATTCTAACAGATTTTTAGTGGAGACCTTAGAGTTCTCTGTGCAGGAGACCTGGGTTCAGTCCCAGGATTGAGAAGATCCTCTGGAGAAAGGAATGACTACCCACTCCAGTATTCTTGCCTAGGAAATCCCATGGATGGAGGAGCCTGGCTGGCTACAGTCCATAGATGGAAAAGAGTTGGACTCGACTGAGTGACTAACACTTTCACTTTCACGTTTAGGGTTTTCTGTAAACAGTGTCATGCCATCTGCAAACAGTGACTTTTACTTCTTCCCTTCCGATTTGGATGCCTTTTATTTCTTTGTATGTGTGTGTATATGTCTGATTGCTATGGCTAGGACTGTCAATATTATGATAAATAGAAGTGGTGAGAGTGGACGTGCCTGTCCTGTTCCTGACCTTAAAGGAAAAGCTTTCAGCTTTTCACCACTGAGTATGATATTAGCTGTGCATGTGTGTGAGTGTGTGTTAGTCACTCAGTCGCGTCCAACTCTGCAAGCCCATGAACTGTAACCCACAAGGCTCCTCTCTCCATGGAATTCTCCAGGCAATAATACTGGAGTGGTTTGCTATTCCCTTCTCCAGGGTATCTTCCCAACCCAGGGATCAAACCTGGGTCTCCTGCAATGCAGACAGATTCCTTACATTTGAGCCACCAAGGAAGCACTTGTCATAAATAGCCTTGATTATGTTGAGATATTTTCCCTCTAAATCCACTCTGCTGAGAGTTTTTAAGATGAATGGAGGTTGAATTTTGTAAAGGCTCTTACTGAGATGATCATGTGATTTTTATTCTTTCCTTGTGTTAATATGGTATCTCACATTGATTTGCAGATATTGAACTGTGCTTTCATGTTGTGACTAAATCCTGCTTTATTATGTTGTGTAACATTTTATCTATTGTTGAATTCAGTTTGCCAATATTTTGTTGTTTCTGTGCACCTAACCTATAATTTTCTCTTTGTAGTGTCTGTCTGATTTTGGTATCAGGGTAATCACGGTTTTGTAGGATGAATTTGGTAGTGTTCTGCCCTCTTCAATTTTTGGCATAGTTTGAGAAGGTTAGGTATTAGCTCTTCTTTATCTGTGTGGTAGAATTCCCATGTCAAGCTTCCTAGTACTGGACTATTATTTGCTGGGAGTTCTTATATCACAAATTCAGTTTCATTTCTAGTGATTAGTCTGCTCAAATTTTTGTTTCTTCTTGATTTAACCTCAGTAGGCTGTATGTTTCTAGAAACTTGCCAGTTTCTTCTAGGTTGTCCAATTTATTGGCATAAAATTGTTCATAGTATTCTCTTATCGTTTTTTATATCTCTATGATATCAGTGGTTATTTTTCTTCATTTCCTATTTTATTTATTTAGGTCTTACATCTCTTCTTGGTGAGCCTGGCTAAAGGTTTGTCAACTCTGTTTATCTTTTAAAAACACAGCTCTTGGTTTCATTTATTTTTTTCCATTGTTTTTAAGATCTCTTATTTATTTCCTCTCTGCTCTTCCTTATTTTCTTTCTTCTGCTGACTTGGACTTGTTTTTCTTTTTCTTATTCCTTCATATGATAAATTAGATCATTTATTTGAGATTTTTCTTATTTCTTGAGGGAAGCCCATATCACTATACACTTCCCTCCTAGAATTCCTTTTGCTGAGTCCTGATTTCGGAAAGTTGTCTTTTTATCTTTATTTGTCTTGAGATATTTTCTGATTTCCTTTGGATTCCTTTACTGACCTACTTTATTATTATTATTTTTTTTTAGCAGCATGTTGTTTAGTTTCCATGTTTGTTTTTCCCATTCTTCTTCTTGATATGATTTCTTTTCTGTCATAGTACTGTCACTGGGAAAAAATGTTTGATATAAATTCTGTTCTCTTAAATATGTTGACTTGGTTGGGGGCCTACTATATGATCTGTCCTGCGAAACTTCCATGTGCACTTGGAGAAAATGCATTGTCTGCTTTTTTGTATGGAGTGCACTGAGATAGCTATTAAGCAACTTTAAGAAAGATACCTCATGAAAATGGAAAAAGTCACTTTCAGTCTGAGTATGTCTTTAGCTGAAGTGAGTCTCTTGTAAGCAGCATATAGTTGGGTCTTTTTTTTTTTAATCCGATCAGCCACCCCATGTCTTTTGATTGGAACATTCTTTCCATTGACATTTAAAGTGATTATTGACAGATATGTACTTACTGTCATTTTGTTACTTGTTCTAGTTGGTTTCCTTTTTTCTTCTTTTAGTTTCTTTCTTTCTGGTTTGATCATTTTCTTTAGCAGTAGACTTGTATTCCTTTCTAGTTTTTGTGTATCTATTACTAAGGAGTCAATAAATATGGAACTATATAAACTTGTTTTAAGCTGATAAAAGTTAAGTTCAAGCACACTCTAAATGATCTACATTTTTTACTCTCCTTGCCTATATTTTGTATTTTTGTGTCATATTTTACATTTTTCATATTTATCCCTTGACTGTTTATTGTATTTACAGGTTTTTTTTTAACTTTTGTCTTTTATTCATTGTCCTAGCTTATTTAAGTGCTTGATCCATAACTTTAACTATATATTTGACTTTACTAGTGGGAGTTTCCTCCTTTACATTATTTTTTAAATTAATTAATTTATTTTAATTGGAGGCTAATTACTTTACAATGTTGTAGTGGTTTTTGCCATACACTGACATGAATCAGCCACGAGTATACATGTGTTCCTCATCCTGAACCCCCCTCCCAATTCCCTCCCCATCCCATCCCTCAGGGTCATCCCAGTGCACCAGCCCTGAGTACCCTGTCTCATGCATCAAACCTGGATTGGTGATCTATTTCACATATGACAATATACATGTTTCAGTGCTATTCTTTCAAATCATCCTGCCCTAGCCTTCTCCCACAGAGTCCAAACGTCTGTTCTTTGTATCTGTCTCTTTTGCTTTCTCGCATATAGGGTCATCATTACCATCTTTCTAAATTCCATATATATGCATTAATATACTGTGTTTTGTTTTTCTTTCTGACTTACTTCACTCTGTTTAATAGGCTCCAGTTTCATCCACCTCATTAGAACTGATTAAAATGCATTCTTTTTAATAGCTGAATAATATTCCATTGTGTATATGTACCACTGCTTTCTTATCCATTCATCTGCTGATGGACATCTAAGTTGCTTCCATGTCCTGGCTATTGAAAACAGTTCTGCAATGAACATTGGGGTATACGTGTCTCTTTCAATTCTGGTTTCCTCAGTATGTATCACCAGCAGTGGGATTGCTGGGTTATATGGCAGTTCTATTTCAGTTTGTTAAGGAATCTCCACACTGTTCTGCATAGTGGCAGTACTAGTTTGCATTCCCACCAACAATATACACCCTCTTCAGCATTTATTGTTTGTATACTTTTTGATAGCAGCCATTCTGACTGGTGTGAGATGGTACCTCATTGTGGTTTTGATTTGCATTTCTCTGATAATGAGTGATGTTAAGCATCTTTTCATGTGTTTGTTAGCCATCTGTATGTCTTCTTTGGAGAAATGTCTGTTTAGTTCTTTGGCCCATTTTTTGATTGGGTTGTTTATTTTTCTGGAATAAACAGAGCTGCAGGACCTGCTTGTATATTTTTGAGATTAATACTTTGTCAGTTGCTTCGTTTCTATTATTTTCTCCCATTCTTAAGGCTGTCTTTTCACCTTGCTTATAGTTTCCTTCATTGTGCAAAAGCTTTTAAGTTTAATTAGGTCCCATTTGTTTATTTTTGCTTTTATTTCCATTACTCAGGGAGGTGAGTCATAGAGGATCCTGCTGTGATTTATGTCAGAGAGTGTTTTGCCTATGTTTTCCTGTAGTAGTTTTATAGTTTCTGATCTTATATTTAGATCTTTAATGCATTTTGAATTTATTTTTGTGTATTGTGTTAGAAAGTGTTCTAGTGTCATTCTTTTACAAATGATTGACCAGTTTTCCCAGCATCACTTGTTAAAGAGATTGTCTTTTATCCATTGTATATTCTTGCCTCCTTTGTCAAAGATAAGGTGTCCATAGGTGCATGGATTTATCTCTGGGCTTTCTGTTTTGTTCCATTGATCTATATTTCTCTCTTTGTGCCACTACAATACTGTCTTGATGACTATAGCTTTGTAGTATAGTCTGAAGTGAGGGAGATTGATTCCTCCAGTTCCATTCTTCTTTCTCAAGATTGCTTTGGCTATTTGAGGTTTTTTGTATTTCCATACAAATTGTGAAATTATTTGTTCTAGCTCTGTGAAAAATATCGTTAGTCGCTTGATAGGGATTGCATTGAATCTATAGATTGCTTTGGGTAGTATACTCATTTTCACTATATTGATTCTTCCAATCCAGGAACATGGTATAGTTCTCCATCTATTTGTGTCATCTTTGATTTCTTTCATCAGTGTTTTATAGTTTTCTTTATATAGGTCTTTTGTTTCTTTAGGTAGATATATTCCTAAGTATTTTATTCTTTTTGTTGCAATGGTGAATGTAATTGTTTACTTAATTTCTCTTTCTCTTTTCTCATTATTAGTGTATAGGAATGCAAGGGATTTCTGTGTGTTAATTTTATATCCTGCAACTTTACTATATTCATTGATTAGCTCTAGTAATTTTCCGGTAGTGTCTTTAGGGTTTTCTATGTAGAGGATCATGTCATCTGCAAACAGTGAGAGTTTTACTTCATTTTCCAATCTGGATTCCTTTTTCTTTTTCTTCTCTGATTGCTGTGGCTAAAACTTCCAAAACTATGTTGAATAGTAGTGGTGAGAGTGGGCATCCTTGTCTTGTTTCTGACTTTGGGGGAAATGCTTTCAATTTTTCACCATTGAGGATAATGTTTGCTGTGGATTTATCATATATGGCTTTTATTATGTTGAGGTATGTTCCTTCTATGCCTGCTTTCTGGAGGGTTTTTATCATAAATAGATGTTGAATTTTGTCAAAGTCTTTCTCTCCGTCTTTCTCTCCATATGGTTTTTATCTTTCAATTTGTTAATGTGGTGTATCACATTGATTGATTTGCGAATGTTGAAGAATCCTTGCATCCCTGGGATAAAGCCCACTTGGTCATGGTCTATAATCTTTTTAATATGTTGTTGGATTCCGTTTGCTAGAATTTTGTTAAGGATTTTTGCATCTATGTTCATCAGTGATAGTGACCTGTAGTTTTCTTTTTTTTGTGGGATCTTTGTCAGGTTTTGGTATTAGGGTGATGGTGGCCTCATAGAATGAGTTTGGAAGTTTACCTTCCTCTGCAATGTTCTGGAAGAGTTTGAGTAGGATAGGTGTTAGCTCTTCTCTAAAATTTTGGTAGAATTCAGCTGTGAAGCCATATGGTCCTGGGTTTTTGTTTGTTGGAGATTTCTGATTACAGTTTCAAATTCCGTGCTTGTGATGGGTCTGTTAAGATTTTCTATTTCTTCCTGGTTCAATTTTGGAAAGTTATACTTTTCTAAGAATTTGTCCATTTCTTCCAAGTTGTCCAATTTTTTTGGTATATAGTTGCTGATAGTAGTCTCTTATGATCCTTTGTATTTCTGTATTGTCTGTTGTGATCTCCCCATTTTCATTTCTAATTTTATTGATTAGATTCTTCTCCCTTTTTTCCTTGATGAGTCTGGCTAATGGTTTGTCTATTTTATTTATCTTCTCAAAGAACCAGCTTTTAGCTTTGTTGATTTTTGCTATAGTCTCCTTTGTTTCTTTTGCATTTATTTCTGCCCTAATTCTTGTGATTTCTTTCCTTCTACTAACCCTGGGGTTCTTCATTTCTTCTTTTTCTAGCTGCTTTAGGTGTAGAGTTAGGGTATTTATTTGATTTTTCTCTTGTTGCTTGAGGTAAGCTTGTATTGCTATGAACCTTCCCCTTAGCACTGCTTTTACTGAATCCCATAGGATTTGGGTTGTCGTGTTCATTCGTTTCTATGCATTTTGATTTCTTCTGTGATTTGTTGGTTATTCAGAAGTGTGTTGTTTAGCCTCCATATGTTTGTATTTTTAATAGTTTTTTTTTTTTTTTTCTGTAGTTGACATCTAATCTTACTGCATTGTGATCAGAAAATATGCTTGGAATGATTTCAATTTTTTGAATTTACCAAGGCTATATTTATGGCCCAGGATGTGATCTATCCTGGAGAAGGTTCCGTGTGCACTTGAGAAAAAGGTGAAATTCATTGTTTTGGGGTGAAATGTCCTATAGATATCAATTAGGTCTAATTGGTCCATTGTATCATTTAAAGTTTGTGTTTCCTTGCTAATTTTCTGTTTAGTTCATCTATCCATAGGTGTGAGTGGGGTATTAAAGTCTTCCACTATTTTTGTGTTACTGTTAATTTCCCCTTTCATACTTGTTAGCATTTGCCTTACATTGAGGTGCTCCTATGTTGGGTGTATATATATTTATAATTGTTATATCTTCTTCTTGGATTGATCCTTTGTTCATTATGTAGTGTCCTTCTTTGTCTCTTTTCATGGTCTTTATTTCAAAGTCTATTTTATCTGATATGAGTATTGCTACTCCTGCTTTCTTTTGGTCTCCATTTGTGTGAAATATCTTTTTCGAGCCCTTCACTTTCAGTCTGTATGTGTCCCTTGGTTTGGGGTGGGTCTGTTGTAGATAGCATATATAGGGGCCTTTTTTTCTATCCATTCAGCCAGTCTTTGTCTTTTGGTTGGGGCATTCAACCCATTTACATTTAAGGTAATTATTGATAAGTATGATCCCATTGCGATTTACTCTGTTGTTTTGCGTTTGAGTTTATAAACCTTTTCTGTGTTTCCTGTCTAGAGAAATCCTTTAGCATTTGTTGAAGAGCTGGCTTGGTGGTGCTGAATTCTCTCAGCTTTTGCTTGTCTGTAAAGCTTTTGATTTCTCCTTCATATTTGAATGAGATCCTTGCTGGGTAATCTGGGTTGTAGGTTTTTTTCTCTCATCACTTTATGTATGTTCTGCTATTCCCTTTTGGCCTGAAGAGTTTCTACTGAAAGATCAGCTGTTAGCCTTATGGGAATCCCCTTGTGTGTTATTTGTTGCTTTTCCCTTGCTGCCTTTAATATTTTCTCTTTGTGTTTGATCTTTGTTAATTTGATTAATATGTGTCTTGGGGTATTTTGCCTTGGGTTTATCCTGTTTGGGACTCTCTGGGTTTCTTGGACTTGGGTGGCTATTTCCTTCCCCATTTTAGGGAAGTTTTCAACTATTATCTCCTCAAGTATTTTCTCACAGCCTTTCTTTTTGTCTTCTTCTTCTGGGACTCCTATGTTTCAAATGTTGGGGCGTTTGACATTGTCCCAGAGGTCTCTGAGGTTGTCCTCATTTCTTTTAATTCTTTTTTTCTTTTTTCCTCTCTGCTTCATTTATTTCCACCATTCTATCTTCCACCGCACTTACTCTTTCTTCTGCCTCAGTTATTCTACTGTTGGTTCCCTCCAGAGTGTTTTTTATCTCAGTTATTGCATAATTCATTATTGATTGACTTTCTTATTTCTTCTAGGTCCTTGTTAACCATTTCTTGCATCTTCTCAATCCTTGTCTCCAGACTATTTATCTGTAATTCCATTTTGTTTTCAAGATTTTGGATCATCTTTATTATCATTATTCTGAATTCTTTTTCAGGTCGACTCCCTATCTCCTCCTCTTTTGTTTGGTTTGATGGGTATTTATCATGTTCCTTTACCTGCTGCATATTTCTCTGCCTTTTCATCTTGTTTAGATTGCTGTGTTTGGGTGGCCTTTCTGTATGCTGGAATTTTGTGGTTCCTCTTTACTGTGGAGGTTCCTCTCTGTGGATGGGGTTGGATAAGTGGCTTGTCAAGGTTTCCTGGTTAGGAAAGCTTGTGTCAGTATTCTGGTGAGTGGAGCTGAATCACCTCTCTCTGGAGTGCAATGAAGTGTCCAGTAGTATGTTTTGAGGTGTTTGGTGTGACTTTTGGCCGCATGTATTTTAATGCTCAGGATTATGTTCCTGCATTGTTGGAGAATCAGCTTGGTATGTCTTGCTCTGAAACTTTTTGGCTCAGATGGAGCTTGGTTTCAGTGTAGGTATGGAGGCTTTTGGATGAGCTCTTGTCGATGAATATTCCCTGGAGTCAGGAGTTTTCTGGTGTTCTCAAGTTTTGGATTTAAGCCTCCTGCCTCTGGCTTTCAGTCTTATTCTTAAAGTAGCCTCAAGACTTTTCCATCCATATAGCACCAATGATAAAACATCTAGGTTAATGGTGAAAGGACTCTCCACAGTGAGGGACACCCAGAGAGGTTCACGGAGTTACATGGAGAAAAGAAGGAGGAGGAGGGAGATAGAAGTGATCAGGAGGAGAAGAGGGGGAGTCAAAAGGAGAGAGACAGATCTAGCCAGTAATCAGTTCCCTATGTGTTCTCCACACCCTGGAACACTCAAAGAGATTCACAGAGGCGGGTAGAGAAGAGAAGGGGGAGGGAGGAGATAGAGGTGACCTGGGGGAGAAAAGGGAGAGCCAAAAAGGGGAGAGAGCAATCAAGCCAGTAATCACACTCCTAAGTAAAAATGGGTACTGAAGATTGGATTCTTAAAGGTACAAAATTGATAACAAAAACAAGAAAGCAAAGATTAAAAATCTAGAGTAGAGGTTAGACTCTCAAAAAAATACAATATTAAAGAAACAAAACAAAATCACAAAAATTATTATATATATATATATATGAAATTTGCTTTAAAAATCGGTTCTTTTTTTGCAAGGTAATAGTAGGTTATAGATTGGAGAAGGAAATGGCAACCCACTCCAGTGTTCTTGCCTGGAGAATCCCAGGGACTGGGGAGCCTGGTGGGCTGCCGTCTATGGGGTCACACAGTCAGACACGACTGAAGTGACTTAGCAGCAGCAGTAGGTTATAGAAATGAAAATTAAAGGAGTAATAAAAGAAGTTAATTTTTTTTAATTTAAAAATGATCATAGTAAAATATATCTAGGAATTTCTTTGGAGCTGTTGAGGGCAGTGTGGGGTCAGTTCAGTTTCAAATAGTTCCTTG
Source organism: Bison bison bison (assembly GCF_000754665.1). Taxonomy (NCBI): domain Eukaryota; kingdom Metazoa; phylum Chordata; class Mammalia; order Artiodactyla; family Bovidae; genus Bison; species Bison bison. Next base: position 10,919,119 of record NW_011494826.1, on the reverse strand, counting down.
TTCCAGCTTATATTTCTTCTCAAGGTCTATAGGCCCCTTCCAATGTAGTCAGTACTAACTATAGGGTTTTAATTTGTTGCACCTGTCACTTCCATAGCAGTTCCCTCTTCTTTGTTTATTTTGGCTTTCTCTGCTTGCAAATCTCTTCAGTGTCTAATTTCCACCCAAGGAGGCGAAAGTGGTCATTTATTTAGGCTAATTTGTTCAGTAGTGCTGTGGGGAGGGAGGAACACTGCGAACAAATATCACTGGCATTTGTGGGGAGTGTTTGAGGTGTGTAGGCCACACTGGGTTTGCCCACACTCACAGTGTGTGTGCTTTCCCAGTCTACACTCCTCAGGCTCCAGGTTGCTCTGCAGAGGAACTGTCTAAAGAAGGCCCTGGGTTGCATGCACTTCCCAGTCTAAGCCACTCAGGTTCAGGTTCTTGGTTACTCCACAAAGGCACAGAGTCGGTTGAGCCTACGTTTTGTGCCCTTCCCAGGTCAGAGCAGCTCAGGTGACCAGGTGCTTGGCGAGCACACTCTCCCATCTAGGCAGTGCATCTTATCATCTCCCAGTCCCAGCCCCTCGATTTCCTGGGTGCGCAGTGTGAGCGCTGTCTCAGGTGTGCTGTGTCTCCTCTGGGGGCTGATCTCAGGCTGCAACCCTCCTGGTGGATGTCAACCATCCATGATCCCAGGAAGATTTGCTTAGTAACTGGGAGCCTGCTCACAGTTTGTTGGAGGATGCCGTCTCTGGGGCCAAGATTGCCCCTTGCCTTTTGGCTCTGGCTGTCGCCTGCCTGCTTCTCTGCCTCTGGCCTGCAAATCTTCTGCTTAAAAAATCAGCTGATAGCCTTATGGGGGTTCCCTTACATTTGACTCTTTGCTTTCTCTTGCTGTATTTCAAATTATCTCTCTAACTTTCACCATTTTAATTGGTATGGGTCTCTTGGGTTCATCCTGTTTGGAACTCTTTGCTTTCTGGATCTGGATATCTGTTTTCTTCTTTACAGCCATGGTTTCATTAAATACATTTTACCATCTTTCTCTCTCTCTTCTCTTTCTGGGCCCCTATATTGTGAATGTCAATATGTTTGATTTTGTCTCAGAGTTTCCTTAAACTGTTCTTTTTTTTAATTTGAGTTTCTTTTTGATCTTCTGATTGGGTGGTTTCCATTATACTGTCTTCTATATCACTTATGTATTCTGTATTCTAATATGCTGTTATTTTCTTCTCTCATGTTTTTAATTTCCATTATATTTTTCAGCTCTGACTAGTTCTTTTATTTTCTAGGTTCTTATTAAATTTTTAATTCTATTCTATTTTTTCTGTACTTCAGTTATCTGTCTTGTTACTAATGCTTTGAAATCTTTATACAGTAAATTATTTCTATTTATTTAGGTATTTTTTCATGGTTTTTTCTTTTTCTTAACATTTTAAGCAAAGTTCTCTGTCTTCTCATTTTGCTTAACTTTCTCTATCTCTGTACAATTAGGTGAAACAGTTACTTATTCCAATCTTGAAAGAATGTTCTTATGTGGGAGCATCCCTAAACATTCTATATGTGCCTAGTGGCTTTCATGGGAGAGCTACATCCAAAAGTAAGCATGGATCATGTCTTTCCCCAGGGTTTGCTAATAGCTATAACCTTAGTGGCAGGTGGGACTGGAGATAGAGGGGATAGAGGCCAGAACCAGTTGTGAGCTAGGGCTTCTCCTAGGCTCAGTGGCTGTCACCTCCCTATGTGAATGCAGTAAGATCCCAAGATGCTAGAGAAGAAGCCCCGAGGGTCAGTTCTGGGCTGGTTCTGTTCCCTCTGAGTGTGTGCTTTCCTCATCCCAGCAGTGGTAACTTTATCCCAGAAAGGAGCAGCACTGGAGCAAAATGGGCCATACTGGGTACTTGGCATGGGTCTGGGCATATACTGAAGTAGTTCTGGCATGCCAGTCAGAACTCCAAATCAGTCCTGATCTGCCAATGCTAGGAATGGCCACCCTCACCCTGTTCAGGTCCTATCCAGCTCCATCCCCCTTGATTGTACATTTTCTTCTTTGGAAACAGCAGCCTTTGCCCTAGACGACTGTTTACAACCTTGGTTGTATAAGAGTCTTTCTACCAGTCTCCAGTCTGTCTTCAGTGAGAATTTCTCCACCTCCAAATAGATATATTTGTGATGTCATTGTGTGGAGACCTGAGCTCAACAACCTCTTTACTCTGTCACCTTTATTTCCCCATCTTATTTGAATAACTAGCTAAAAACAGTACTAAGTGCTACCCCAAGCACTTCTCTATCCCATCTTTCAACACCATGATTCCTATGGGACCCATTTATGTAAGAATTCTAGTACTTTCCCCACCAACTTCAGCAGAAAACTCTTAGTCCTTGTAAAGCCACCTAGGTGATATGTGACTTACATATCAGTCAGTTCAGTTCAGTCATTCAGTCGTGTCTGACTCTTTGCAGCCCCATGGACTGTAGCACTCCAGGCCTCCCTGTCCATCACCAACTCCTGGTGTTTACTCAAACTCATGTCCATTGAGTTGGTGATGACATCCAGCCATCTCATTCTCTGTCGTCCACCTTCAGTCTTTCCCAGCATTCAGATCAGTCAGTTCTTTGCATCAGGTGGCCAAAGTTTTGGAGTTTCAGCTTCAGCATCAGTCCTTCCAATGAATATTTAGGAAAGATTTCCTTTAGGATTGACTTACATATAAAGACATTAAAAAAACTGGTTCCAGTAGGTTACCCATTGATCGTGGATGGAGGATCTTAATTTAGTTAAATCTCTATTAAATGAGATACTTGGGGAGCAATAAACTGAATGTAAAGGCATTGTTTGCAACCATGTAAAAGTCATATGTTTTATATGGTGGGTTTAGTCACTAAGTCATATCTGACTCTTGCAACCCCATGGACTGTAGCCTGCCAGGCTCCTCTGTCCATGAGATTCTCCAGGCAAAAATACTGGAGTAGGTTGCCATTTCCTTCTCCAGGGAATCTTCCCAACCCAGGAATTGAACCTAGGTCTCCTGCATTGCAGGTAGATTTTTACCAACTGAGCTATGAAGGAAGCCAAATGTTTTATATAGTGATGTGATTAATGTGCTTTTTTTGGTGAAGAGGTTGTTACTTTTTGTTTTCCTTAGTACTCAGTAGAATACAGAGAGTATAAAACCAAAGCACTGCAGGGTTTTGTTGTTGTTGTTTTTCTTCATTTCAAGGGTAACTTTCAAACAAAGTACATAGATTCATTTTACCCTTGAGTTTTATTTCCTGTGGTGTCATGAAACAATTAACACCAAGATTTGGTTTGGAGAAATGTTGACAACCCAGGAACTACCTTTTTATTTTTCTGATGTATAAAGAACTAAATGAGGGATAAAATAAAGAGAGATTAAGGATGAGTAGAATTTTCTCCATAGGAACCACAAGCGCTCCAAATGGTCACTATGCAGTGTTCAGGAACATTGCCAGGTCTGCTATTCTTCACAGTTTGCCCAAAGGAGAATGCTCATCTCCTCATTTGCTTCATCTATTTGCGTAGGCACATTCTTAGTGCTAATAAATATGAATACTGATAATAGGAGCTCCAATTTTCATTTGAGCCTGGATCTTAGTGTCCAAGTTTTACCTACTGTTAACATTTTTCTTTCCAAAAATAAATGCTTTCTGATTTTATGACATGATGGCAAGCATCTTCAAAACAGCTACCTTCCTTTATACATATCTGTACTACCTGCAGTGCTTACCAAGTGTCTTTGAATATTAAATTAATTGCTAACCAAATGATCTTATTGTGTCAAATTTGAAATTCGTGGACTTTGCTTCCATTTTTTCCTGAAGTTCTTGCATGTGTGAGTTTGTGTGTATATTTCTGTGTGTACTCAATACCCAGATGATGAGTATGTTAAGTATCTTCCATTTGACCTTCCTGATCCAATTTCCACTCTTCTCCAAAATGCTTTCTGTTCCCAAGGGCTGCCTATTTGAATTACATCACCCTGCTCCTTCTGTGTCCCCATTAGCATCTATTGGGTTTATCTAATGGAGATCTTCAGCAGGAGGTAGAAGACTGATCCTGGGGATTCACATGGGGACAGCTGAAGTAAGAATAGATGTATGTGAGGAGGGATAATTAGGTCTCAGAGTGCTTTGGGAAAAGAAGAAAATACCTTACCACTGGTTATTGCTGTTGAAATATCTTGTGAAATTTTTAAAGATAACAACAGTGAGATTATCTGCTTGACCTTTGCATATGGATATATAAAGCAGAGGTCAATCAATCAATGAATGAGTGTCAAATTCCTGTCCACTCTGGGTGTACCACCATGTTGAGCTGAAGTTCTAGGAAGAAAACTGAAGCAGATTCTTCCCCATACTAAAGTTTCTTGGAGGTGTTAGTGAAACCCATAGAACTTGTTAAGCAAGCATTTCCCAATATTAAATATACTATCCAGAGACTTTTAGAAAATTAATCTTGTACATGTGTCCTCTGGGGATATTTTTTCTGTCGTCAATCAAATGAAAGTTTATATTTAGGTTTTAGGGATCATATAATAAAAAATATTCAAACAAACCTGAAGAGTATATATAGTAACAATAAAAATATTAAGGTCAAGAAAGAGCTTATATACAATTCAGAAAAAAGTAACAAAATCCAACAAGTTAGCTCAAGGATTTTCTTCTGTAAAACAAATCAGAAATAAGATAAGACCAAGGGCATTCAGAAGCAGAAGTTTTGTGGTAATGGTGATAAGGAGAATAGTTGAAGATTTTATGAATTGGCTAAAGATCCCTAATCCTTAAGACCCATGAGTTGAGCACAAGGCTGGAAAATACACTGAAAGAATTTGTATACTCTAATTACATAATAGCATTCCACATACAGAAGGTGCCCAATACATATATAGTAGATGTTTGTTAAATATAAAAAATGCTAAATTTGCCTGAATGAGGTTTAAATGGTCAGTGCCTGGCAGCAGAATGAGTTATCCCATTACGATCTCTCCAAGGTGAGTTCCGATTTTCTACTACTAATAGTTCTAGGTGAGAATGTGCTATTATTCAGATCAAGATGGATTACAGGACCTAGTGATTTTCTCAGTGTGCCAAGAATCTGGCAGATTAGTTCTGCACATTAAGGATTTGTATTTGTATCAAGGATTTGTATTTGTATCACTTAAAACTTCTTCTGCCATGCTGTAAAACTAGAAAAAAAATACACATCGCCCCTCAGTATGTCAGTTCCCACTAGGTTAGTATCAGAGAAAAGAGAGTAAGAATGATAAGACAGAAATCAGGATGGAGGGGGAAGAGAAGAAATCAGTTCATCCTGCTTTAAAGATTTCTTTTAACATTTAATTTCCTTCTTACCTGCAGGCAGTTTTCTAAAGGTGCACATTTAACTTCTAGGTTAAATATGAAACTTGAAACCATAGGCGCTGTGGCATAAATTAAATAAGGGGAGAATAGAGAGTGATTTGTTTTTCTCCTGGAATAAAACCCCAGTACTCCTCTAGGGTTGTGTGAAAGGCTGAGGAATCTGTGGTATAAATACTTTAATTAGCTGACAGCTTGTGGGATGAATTACATCTGATCTCTGTTCATGATGCTTGTATAATAAAGGACTTAATTGTTTCATTTTTTACAGTATAATGGATGGATGGAAGAGGATGATAATTTGAGAATTTATTCATTTAAAGCAGTGATTGCAATATTGTTCTGAAAAGTAGAATATAACATGTAGAAGGTTATAGAGAAAGTAAGTAGGCGTCTTCAGCTTCTGGAGACTGCACCTTTGCCCTCTGGCTGGTTGGGTAGCTGACCGTCAAATAGCTCTATAACTTTTGTCTTTTGCCATCAAGAATTGGAGAAGGCAATGGCACCCCACTCCAGTACTCTTGCCTGGAAAATCCCATGGACGGAGGAGCCTGGTAGATTGCAGTCCATGGGGTCGCTAAGAGTCGGACATGATTGAGTGACTTCACTTTCACTTTTCACTTTGATGCATTGGAGAAGGAAATGGCAACCCACTCCAGTGTTCTTGCCTGGAGAATCCCAGGGACGGTGGAGCCTGGTGAGCTGCCGTCTTTGGGGTCGCACGGAGTCAGACATGACTGAAGCGACTTAGCAGCAGCAGCAGCCATCAAGAATGTAACAGCCCCTTAAAAAAAAAGTTGTTTATTTGTAATTGGAGGATAACTGTGTTACAATATTGTGTTGGTTTCTGCCATACATCAAATGATTCAGCCACAGGTATACATGTCCCCTCTCTCTTGAGCCTCCCTCCCCTATCCCACCCTTCTAGGTTGTCACAGAGCCCCAGATTTGAGCTTCTTGAGTCATAAGGAAATTTCCACTGGCTATCTAATTTTACATATGGTAATAGCCTCTTAAATGGTCTCTGCCTTGGGTTTTATCTTCTTCCATCCTCCACTCTACAGCCAGAGTGTTCCACCAGTGATGGTACTGTGTCTGGGCTTTTCTCTATTTGATAATTATTCAGCGCTGCCCTGTAAGGTAAACTACAAGATTTTTAACACGGACTTGAAATGCCTGAGCCTGCTCTAAGTGGCTTCCTCCCCTCCCTCTGTCTTGCGCATTATGCCTCAGTAGCACCCAATTACTGAAAAGTCCTTGATAAAATCACATTTTTTCTCTCTGAATTTCTGCTTATGCCATCTCATCTACAGGCGATGCTCTTTTACTCTCTCTAGATCTCTCTTCCCCAACTGTTATATTGATCTTTTAAGAAGACTCAGTCATTACCTCTTCTGACCATCCCACCTTCTTCCTAGCTACATGAACTGCCCCTCATTAATGCCTCCAAATGATCCTGTAAGTAGTCTGTCAAAGCATTTCTCCCACTTTATTACAAGTGTTTATGAAAAATATCCCATTAAATGGTGAGTTACTTAAAATTAGGTCCCTTGTTATATTCACCTGTGTGTCCCCAGCTTCGAGTACAGGACAGAACAGGTGTTCATTAAATGTTCATTCAATGAATAAATGAATGAAAATGTGTTTTACTCTATTTGTTCAACAGTATTATAGTAAAAGTAACATTTTACCAAATATTAAGTGAGTTTTGAATAAATCACATATACACAACTAACATTTGTAGAGTGAAATGCCACAAAAATTAAATTGCTGAGGAAGAAACCTGGACATATATGCTGTCCAATGTAAGCGATACATTTAACATTTCACTTGATTGTTGCAGTTTAGTCACTCAGTCCTATCTGACTCTTTGCGACCCCATGGACTGCAGCATGCCAGGCCTCCCTGTCCATCACCAACTCCCGGAGTTTACTCCAACTCATGTCTATTGAGTCGATGATGGCATCAAGCCATCTCATACTCTGTCGTCCCCTTCTCCTGCCGCTTTCAATCTTTCCCAGCATGAGGGTCTTTTCAAATGTGTCAGTTCTTTGCATCAGGTGGCCAAAGTATTGGAGTAACAGCTTCAGCATCAGTCCTTCCAATGAATATTCAGGACTGACTTCCTTTAGGATGGACTGGTTGGATCTCTTTGGAGTCCAAGGGACTCTCAAGAGTCTTCTCCTATACCAAGTACAAAAGCATTATTCTTCGACACTCAGCTTTCTTTATAGGCCAACTCTCACATCCATATATGACTACTGGAAAAACTATAGCCTTGACTAGATGGACCTTTGTTGGCAAAGTAATGTCTCTGCTTTTTAACAACCTGTATAGGTTGGTCATAACTTTGCTTCCAAGGAGTAAGCAATTTTAATTTCATGGCTGCAATCACCATCTGTAGTGATTTTGGAGCCCCCAAAAATAAAGTCTGACACTGTTTCCACTGTTTCCCCATCTATTTCCCATGAAGTGATGGGACCGGATGCCATGATCTTAGTTTTCTGAATGTTGAGCTTTAAGCCAACTTTTTCACTCTCCTCTTTCACTTTCATCAAGAGGCTCTATAGTTCTTTGCTTTCTATCATTAAGTGTGGTGTCATCTGCCTATCTGAGGTTATTGATATTTCTCCCAGCAATCTTGATTCCAGCTTGCGCTTCTTCCAGCCCAGCATTTCTCATGATGTACTCTGCATATAAGTTAAATAAGCAGGGTGACAATATACAGCCTTGGTGTACATACTCCTTTCCTGATTTGGAACCAGTCTGTAGTTTCATGTCCAGTTCTAACTGTTGCATCTTGACCTGCATACAAATTTCTAAAGAGGCAGGTCCAGTGATCTGATATTCTCATGTCTTAAAGAATTTTCCAGAGATTTTTGTGATCCACAGTGTTAAAGGCTCTGGCATAGTCAATAAAGCAGAAATAGATGTTTTTCTGGAACTCTCTTGCTTTTTTGATGATCCAGCGGATGTTGGCAATTTGATCTCTGGTTCCTCTACCTTTTCTAAATCCAGCTTGAACATCTGGAAGTTAATGGTTCACTGTTTAAGCCTGGCTTGGAGAATTTTAAGGATTACTTTGCTAGCATGTGAGATAAGTGCAATTGTGTGGTAGTTTGAACATTCATTGGCATTGCCTTTCTTTTGGACTAGAATGAAAACTGACCTTTTCCAGTCCTGTGGCCACTGCTAAGTTTTCTGAATTTGCTGGCATATTGAGTGCAGCACTTTCACAGCATCACCTTTTAGGATTTGAGATAGCTCAACTAGAATTCCATCACCTTCACTAGCTTTGTTTGTAGTAATGCTTCCGTAGGCCCACTTGACCTCACACTCCAGGATGTCTGGTTCTAAATGAGTGATCACAGTATTGTGGTTATCTTGTGGTTATACAAGAAGGTCATTAAGACCTTCTTGTATAGTTCTTCTGTGTATTCTTGCTACCTCTTCTTAATATCTTCTGCTTCTATTAGGTCCATACCATTTCTGTCCTTTATTGTGCCCATCTTTGCATGAAATATTTCCTTGCTATCTCTAATTTTCTTGAAGAGATCTTTAGTCTTTCCCGTTCTATTGTTTTCCTCTATTTCTTTGCACTAATCACACTTTCTTATCTCTCCTTGTTATCCTTTGGAACTCTGCATTCAAATGGGTATATCTCTCCTTTCCTCCTTTGCATCTGGCTTCTCTTCATTTCATAGCTGTTTGTAAGGCCTCCTCAGACAGCCAGTTTGCTTTTTTGCATTTCTTTTTCTTGGGGATGGTCTTGATCCCTGTTTCTTGTACAATGTCACGAACCTCCATCCATAGTTCTTCAGGCACTGTGTCTATCAGATATAATCCCTTGAGTCTTCTATTGTATAGTCGCAAGTGATTTGATTTAGGTCATACCTGAATGGTCTAGTGGTTTTCCCTACTTTCTTCAATCTCAGTCTGAATTTGGCAATAAGGAGCTCATGATCTGAGACACATTCAGCTCCCAGTCTTGTTTTTGCTGACTGTACACAGCTTCTCCATCTTTCAGTTCAGTTTAGTTCAGTCGCTCATTCGTGTCCGACTCTTTGCAACACCATGAATCGCAGCACGCCAGGCCGCCCTGTCCATCACCAATTCCCATAGTTCACTCAGACTCACGTCCATTGAGTCAGTGATGCCATCCAGCCATCTCATCCTCTGTCGTCCCCTTCTTCTCCTGCCCCCAATCCCTCCCAGCATCAGAGTCTTTTCCAATGAGTCAACTCTTCGCATGAGGTGGCCAAAGTACTGGAGCTTCAGCTTTAGCATCATTCCTTCCAAAGAAATCCCAGGGCTGATCTCCTTCAGAATGGACTGGTTGGATATCCTTGCAGTCCAAGGGACTCTCAAGAGTCTTCTCCAACACCACAG
>NW_011494826.1:10879421-10909035 GCF_000754665.1 Bison bison bison | reverse complement strand
CTTTCATCAAGAGGCTTTTGAGTTCCTCTTCACTTTCTGCCATAAGGGTGGTGTCATCTGCATATCTGAGGTTATTGATATTTCTCCCAGCAATCTTGATTCCAGCTTGTGTTTCTTCCAGTCCAGCGTTTCTCATGATGTACTCTGCATATAAGTTAAATAAGCAGGGTGACAATATACAGCCTTGACGTACTCCTTTTCCTATCTGGAACCAGTCTGTTGTTCCATGTCCAGTTCTAACTGTTGCTTCCTGACCTGCATACAGATTTCTCAAGAGGCAGGTCAGGTGGTCTGGTATTCCCATCTCTTTCAGAATTTCCCACAGTTTATTGTGATCCATACAGTCAAAGGCTTTGGCATAGTCAATAAAGTAGAAATAGATGTTTTTCTGGAACTCTCTTGCTTTTTCCATGATCCAGCAGGTGTTGGCAATTTGATCTCTGGCTCCTCTGCCTTTTCTAAAACCAGCTTGAACATCTGGAAGTTCATGGTTCACATATTGCTGAAGCCTGGCTTGGAGAATTTTGAGCATTACTTTTTTAGCTGAATATAATCAATCTGATTTCAGTATTGACCATCTGGTGATGTTCATGTGTAGAGTCTTCTCTTGTGTTGCTGGAAAAGGGTGTTTGTTCTGACCAGTGCATTCTCTAGGCAAAACTCTGTTAGCCTTTGCCCTGCTTCATTCTGTATTCCAAGGCCAAATTTGCCCATAACTCCAGGAATTTCTTGACTTCCTACTTTTGTAATCTAGTCCCCTATAATGAAAAGCACATCTTTTTTGGGTGTTAGTTCTAGAAGGTCTTGTAGGTCTTCATAGAACCATTCAACTTCAGCTTCTTCAGCATTTTTGGTCGGGGCATAGACTTGGATTACTGTGATATTGAATGGTTTGCCTTGGGAACAAACAGAGATCATTCTGTCATTTTTGAGATTGCACCCAAGAACTGCATTTTGGACTCTTTTGTTCACTATGAGGGCTACTCCATTTCTTCTAAGGTATTCTTGCCCACAGTAGTAGATATAATGGTCATCTGAGTTAAATTTACTCATTCCAGTCCATTTTAGTTCATGAATTCCTAAAATGTCGATGTTCACTCTTGCCATCTCCTGTTTGACCACTTCCAATTAGCCTTGATTCATGGACCTAACATTCCAGATTCCTATGCAATATTGCTCTTTATAGCATCGAACTTTACTTCTATCAGCAGTCACATCCACAACTGGGTATTTTTTTGCTTTGACTCTGTCTCTTTATTCTATCTGGAGTTATTTCTCCACCCTTCTCCAGAAGCATATGGGGCACCTAGGAACCTGGGGAGTTCATCTTTCAGTGTTCTCTCTTTTTGCTTTTTCATACTGTTCATGGGGTTCAAGGCAAGAATACTGAAGTGCTTTGCCATTCCCTTCTCCAGTGGACCACGTTCTGTCATAACTCTCCACAATGACCCATCTGTCTTGAGTGGCCCTACAGGGCATGGCTCATAGTTTTATTGAGTTAGACAAGACTCTGGTCCATGTGATCAGATTGGTTAGTTTTCTGTGACTGTGGTTTTCAGTCTGTCTGCCCTCTGATGGAGAAGGATAAGAGGCTTATGGAAGCTTCCTTATGGGAGAGATTGACTGAGGGGAAACTGGTTCTTGTTCTGATGGGCAGGGCCATGCTTAGTAAATCTTTAATCCAATTCACCCTGTTGAAGGGTGGGGCTGTGTTCCCTCCCTGTTATTTGACCTGAAGCCAAACTATGGTGGAGGTAATGAAGATAATGGTGACCTCCTTCAAAGGTCCCATGGGTGCACTGCTACACTCAGTGCCCCCAAACCTGCAGCAGGCCACCCCCGACCCATGCCTCTGCCAGAGACTCCTGTACACTCATGGGCAAGTCTGGGTCAGTAACTGTAAATGTCATAAAAAAATAAATAAATAAAAAACACTCTTTGTCCTACCTATATTATGATTTAGAGAATCTAGTGACTTATCTAGTCACATTTAAAGAGGAGGAGGATGTCTTGCACAAATAGATCTGACTCTCATACTGAGCCTCTCAAGCACCATTATACATCTAGATCCTTGTATTGTAAATAATATTGCTGTGAATATTGGGGAGTATGTATCTTTTTGAATTACAATTGGACGGATCCATAGGGTTTTATAATTACTGAAATAAATCAAGCAAAGACAAAAGCTGTATGCAATAATATATGTGGAATCTAAAAAAAAAAAAAATTGCTAATATAACAAAAGATAAGACTCATAGATACAGATTGTCTGGTTCCAGACTAATTTACCTGCCTCCTGAGAAACCTGCATGCAGGTCCAGAAGCAACAGTTAGAACTGAACATGGAACAACAGACTGGTTCCAAATTGGGAAAGGGGTACATCAAGACTGAATACTGTCACTCTGCTTATTTTACTTATATGCAGAGTACATCGTGTGAAATGCCAGGCTGAATGAAGCACAAGCTGGAATCAAGATTGTTGGGAGAAATAGCAGTAACCTCAGATATGCAGATGACACCACCTTTATGGCAGAAAGTGAAGAAGAACTAAAGAGACTCTTGATGAACGTGAAAGAGGGGAGTGACAAAGCTGGCTTAAAACTCAACACTCAAAAAATGAAGATCATGGCATCCAGTCCCACCACTTCATGGCATATAGATAGGGAAAGAATGGAAACAGTGACAGACTTTATTTTCTTGGGTTCCAAAATCACTGCAGATAGTGACTGCAGTCAAGAAATTAAAATATGCTTGTCCCTTTGAAGAAAAGCAATGACACACCTAGAAAGCATATTAAAAAGCAGAGACATTGCTTTGCTGACAAAGGTCCATCTAGTCAAAGCTATGGTTTTTCCAGTAGTCATGTATGGATGTGAGAGTTGGATCATAAAGAAAGCTGAGTGCCAAAGAATTGATGCTTTTGAACTGTGGTGTTGGAGAAGACTCTTGAGAGTCCCTTGGACTGCAAGGAGATCCAACCAGTCAATCCTAAAGGAAATCAGTCCTGGATATTCCTTGGAAGGACTGATGCTAAAGCTGAAGCTCCTATATTTTGGCCACCTGACGCCAAGAGCAGACTCACTAGAAAAGACATTGATGTGAAAGATTGAAGGCAGGAGGAGAAGGGGACAACAGAGGATGAGATGGTTGTATGGCATCACGAACTCAACGGTCATGAGTTTGAGCAAGCTCCAGGAGATGGTGAGGAAAAGGGAAGCCATGTGTGCTGCAGTCTATGGGATCACAGAGTCGGACAGAACTGAGCAACTGAACAACGATATAGATATAGAGAACACACTAGTGCTTACCAGTGGGGAGATAGAAAAGATGAGGGGCAAAATAGAAGTAGAATATTAAAAGGTGCAAAGTATGTATAAAATTAATAAGCTATAGGATATATAGTACAGCACAGGAAATATAGCCAATATTTTATAATAACTTCAAATGGAAGATATTCTATAAAAATATTGAATCACCCTGTTGTATACCTGAAATTAACAATATTGTAAGTCAACTATACTACAGTTAAAAAAATAAAAAACACTTTGCAAATGCCCAAATAATGCTAATACTATTGGCCTTTAGCCCTTACTTTGTGTGGCAAAGCTAGACAGCTCAACTCCATGTACAGTAAAAGAGCTTGCAGGAAATTGAATGTCACAAAGTCAAAGTATTTTATTGCTGTGCACATAGCTAACCTGAAAGTTTCTGCAACCTTGTGTTAATATTTAAGTGGATTTTAGATAATATTGTTGTCTCATAGTTTGATCAAGTTATCATTTGTCATGATCAAATTGAATTATGAATATTTCAAGTCTTTCTCATAACAACTTCAGAAATGTTCATTTTATTTTTAGTATTTTTGTGTTAGGTTATTTTTCACTGGACTTCTGTGGTGGCTCAGAGGTAAAGAACCTGCCTTTCAATGCAGGAGGTGCAAGTTTAATCCCTGAGTTGGGAAGATCCCCTGAAGGAGGAAATGGTAACCCACTCCAGTATTCTTGCCTGGAAAATCCCATGGACAGAGGAGCCTGGCAGGCTACAGCCCCTGGAGTAGCAAAGAGTCAGACATAACTTATCAGCTGAGTACACAGGCATTTTGTACTAGCTAATATTTTAGAACCAAGCCCAGGTTTCTGACCTGTGAATCATACAGGATGCCTCTCTAGATTTACAAACCATATACAGCCATCAAAATCACAGAGTTTTGGAAAAGGTCGTGTTCAATATAGACACTTGGGAGGAAATGAGCAAAATATGATAATACCCAAGATCATTAAAGGGGAATTCAATAGGGTTAAAATAAATTAACCAGAGGAAATCTAAACCAGATCAATCAAAATTTAAAAAAAAAATTATTGGAAAAGAAGTCTAAGAAGCAAGTAAAATCCAAATATTTAGAACATTGGTGTTTTAAGATAAAAATATTCAAAATTATATCTGTGAGGAGAAAAAGCAAGAAAAAGAATAAGGAACAAATTAGACTAACCCTCAAATTTTATAGAATTTAAAACCAAAGAGAATAACCTTATACAGAATGTGTGTCACTACCATCAGTCAGGAAAGTCTTTCTAAGTGCATTATCTATCTTATCTCAGCTCTCTCAAGAACCCCATGGTGAGCCCTTTTATTAAGGCCAGACGATGAGAAAGAAATAAAATTACAATGCTGTTTAACAAGTTCTTAGAAACTAAGTGGTGCAATAACCTACTTTAAAAAATATAGCCCTTTTTGAGATTCTGTAATAAAAATAAGAATTACTCATTTTGTTAACATTTATTGGGCAAGTAACAAGAAAGCACATGTGTAAGTATATTACAGGTATTATTTAATTTTAATAATAATCCTATGAGTTAGGAGTGCTACTACTGTTTTCATTTTACTCATGAGGAAATTAAGATTTAGTGAGATTATGTAATATCCAAAATCACCTAGCTAGTAGGAAATAGAACCAAACTCAGCATTTTCCTAACAGCAGTTGGTTTGTTTCCAGTTTTATAATATTTTTTAAAAAGACTGTACTCTCACGCACATCCTGGAGAATGAAAGTTTCTTTAGGTATATACCTATAAGTGATATTGATAGAGTATAAGAAATATTCATGTTCAACTCTGCTATGAAATGCCAATCCACATTTCACAGAAATGATACAATTTACACACCCTTCAAAAGTGAATCAGAGTTCTGCATCCTTGCCAAAACCTGATACATTCTGACAGTTTAACTTTTGCTTGTTTTGTGGTTTAACTTGTCTTTTCTCTGGTTAATAATGGATTGAATATTTGCAAATGTTTATGGATCATGTTTGATCCATCATCTGTGAAGTTCCTTCTCATTGCTTCCCCTCCTCCCCATTTTTCTACTGGGATTTCTTTTTTTTTTTTTTTTGTAATTTTTTTTTTAATTGGAGGATAATTATTTTACAATGTTGTAGTCTCTGTTGTACATCAACATGAATCAGTCATAATTATATATCCTCCCCCTCTTGAGCCTCCCTACCCCCACATTCCACCCCTCTGGTTCATCACAGAGCTCTGAGTCAGGCTCCCTGTATGATACAGCAGGTTCCCACTAGTTATTTATCTTACACATGATAGTGTATATATGTCAGTGCTGCTGCTGCTAAGTCGCTTCAGTCATGTCCGACTCTGTGCGACCCCATAGACAGCAGCCCACCAGGCTCCCCAGTCCCTGGGATTCTCCAGGCAAGAACACTGGAGTGGGTTGCCATTTCCTTCTCCAATGCAAGTGAAAGTGAAGTCGCTCAGTCGTGCCTGACTCTTAGTGACCCCATGGACTGCAGCCCATCAGTCTCCTCCATCCATGGGATTTTCCAGGCAAGAGTACTGGAGTTGGGTGCCATTGTGTTACTCTCTCAATTTGTGCTACACTCTCTGACCCCTGCTGTGTCTACCATCCCTTCTCTACATCTGCATCTCCATTTCTTCTCTGTTAATAGGTTCATTAGTACTGTTTTTCTAGATTCCATATATATGTATTAAGACATGATATTTGTTTTTTTCTTTTTCTGACTTACGTATTTCTGTATAACAGGTTCTAGATTCATCCACCTCACTACAACTGACTCAAATTTGTTCCTTTTATGGCTGAGTAATATTCCATTGCTTGTATGTATCATATCTTCTTTATTCATTCATCTGTCAGTGGACATATAGGTTACTTCAATGTCCCTGAGCTGCAATGAACATTAGGGTGCACGTGTCATGGAATTATGGTTTCGTTATGGTATATGCCCAATAGTGGGATTGCTGGGTCATATGGTAGTTTTATTCCTACTTTGTTATGAAATCTCCATACTGTTCTCCATAATGGCTATACCAGTTTACATTCCCACCAACAATTGAAGATGGTTCCCTTTTCTCTACATTCTCTCCAGCATTTATTGCTGTAGGTTTTTTTTTTTTTTTTTTTTTTTATGACTTATGGCATTGTGAAGGGGATGACAGTGGATGAGATGGTTGAATGGCATCATTGACTCAATGGACATGAGTTTGAGCAAATTCCAGGAGATAGTGAAGGACAGGGAAGCCTGTTGTGTTGCACTGCATGGGGTCACAAAGAGTCAGACACAACTGAGTGACTGAACAACAAAAACATTCTGATTGGTGTGAGGTGATACCTCATTGTAGTTTTGATTTGCATTTCTCTAATAATGAGTAATGTTGAGCATCTTTTCATGTGTTCATTGGCCATCTGTATGTCTTCTTTGGAGAAACGGCTGTTTAGGTCTTCTACTCATTTTTTGATTGGGCTGTTTGCTTTTCTGATATTCAGCTGTATGAACTGCTTATATATTTTGGAGACTAATCCTTTGTCAGTTGCTTTGTTTGCAATTATTTTCTCCCATTCTGAGAGTAGTCTTTTAATATTGTTTGCTGTTTCCTTTGCTGTGCAGAAGCTTTTAAGTTTAATTAGGTTATATTTGTTTATTTTTGTTTTTATTTTCAGTGCTATAAGAGGTGGGTCAAAGAGGATCTTGCTGCAATTTATGTTGAAGTGTGTACTGCCTATGTTTCCCTCTAAGAACTTTATAATTTCTAGGCTTACCTTTAAGTCTTTAATCCATTTTGAATTTATTTTTGTATATGGTGTTAGGAAGTATTATATTTTCATTCTTTTACATGTAGCTGTCTAGTTTTCCCAGCACCACTTATTGAAGAGGCTGTCTTTTCTCTGTTGAGATCCTTTAATGGACCAGAACCTGGTGGTCCGGAGTCAATGATAAGAAAGTAAAGAAGAGAAAGAGGCTGATATTCCTTGGTTTACACAGAAAGCCAATAAAGCCCCTGGCACGGGGCTTGCTCTGTTCATGGAGGCCTCAGACGCCCTCTCAATGGGGTGAAGGTGCAGAGTGCCTTCTTGAGAGGGTCTTAGAGGCCCGGGCAGGAAAGTGAACCCAGAGGGCCTCTGTGCTCCAAAGAAACAGCCTGAGAGAGAGAGAGAGAGAGAAAGAAAGAGAAAGACAGACATGGGGACCAGAGCTCTGATGGAACAAAGGTGTTTTATTCAACATTGTGTAGGTATTTATACTGTCTTACAAGATAGCTATTTTCAGCAGAGATAAAATCAAAACCTACAAGTTATCAAGAAAACATGAGATCATCCATATGAAAGAGAGAGTTGTAAATAACCACTTTTACCATATGGCTCATAAAAAGGAAGAGGGTACTTATCACTGTAGAGAAAAACTAGCGAAGGAAATGCCTGGATTCCTCAGTCCTGGGAGAGGCTTGCCTCTCCTTTTAATTCCTGAATATTCAGGAATTAATAAGGAACAGAAAATTCCTGACAGATCCAAAACAGCACACAGGAAGCCTCCTGTTAAATGCTTCCTGACATTTCTCCATTGTATATTTTGCCTCTTTTGCCAAAGATAAAGTGCCCATAGGTGCATGGGTTTATTTCTGGGCTTTATATCTTACTCCATTGGTCTATATTTATTCTTCTGTGCCATGTACTGGGGTTTCTTTTCAACTCACAGTATTTACATACTATAATTATTGGTTGTTTATATGTATTGTAAATATCTTCAAGTTTATATCATTTTTATTCAGTCTCTAAATGGTCTTTTTTAGCAAGAGAAATTGTTGAATGTTTTCCTTTTATAGTTTGTGCTTTTCATATCTTTTAAAACAAATCTTGATCTACTAAAGGTCTAACAAGTGCAAGATTGCCTTCTAAAAGTTTTATTATTGCTTTCCTTTCACACTTCAGCCTTCAGTTGTCCCGAGTCTGGTTTTTGAGTGGATGTGAGGTAGGGATTTCTGACAGATATAATCAGAGCTCACTTTTATTTTTTAACCTAACTCAGAGCTCACTAAGGGTTCTACACTGGCTTCCTACCTCAAACATCTACCTGTCAGGAGGGGCTTCTTAGGGCTTTCTTTAAGTTCCAGCTGCTGTGGTGGCTAAAGCAGATTTGGCCCAAGATAGGGCTGGCTGAAGCAGACAGAGGGTCAATGCCCTGCTCCACCCCCCGCCAAATGACCCTCAACAAATGAGGGAACAGATTAACTAGATAAGTAATTTTCTGACCCCTAAAGGGGATGGTTATGAGCTGTGTTTCACACCATCTCTCAGGGAGTTCTCAGTAGACTGGAGCCCTAGTTTCCAAAAGTGATGACCACTTATTTACATACTTTGCCAACAAAAGTCTGCCTAGACAAAGCTATGGTTGTTCAGTAGTGATGTATGGATGTGAGAGTTGGACTATAAAGAAAACTGAGTGCCAAAGAATTGATGCTTTTGAACTGTGGTGTTGGAGAGGACTCTTGAGAGTCCCTTGGGCTGCAAGGAGATCCAACCAGTCCATCCTAAAGGAAATCAATCCTGAATATTCATTGGAAGGACTGATGTTGAAGCTGAAACTCCAATACTTTGGCCCCCTGATGTGAAGAACTGACTCATTTGAAAAGACCCTGATGCTGGGAAAAATTGAAGGAGTGAGGAGAAGGGGATGACAGAGGATGAGATGGTTGGATGGCATCACTGACTTGATGGACATGGGTTTGGTGAACTCCAGGAGTTGGTGATGGACAGGGAAGCCTGGCATGCTGCAGTCCATGGGGTCGCAAAGAGCTGGACATAACCAAGAGACTGAATTGAATTGGCTTTGTTCCCCCTTCCCTGTTGCATTTACTCACTTGCTGATTTATTTCCTGAGGTCATCTCTCAGAGGAATAATATTTCCAAATTCTTGATTTAGGTTTGGTTTTGGCTATAACCCAAACTGTCCTACAAAGCAGACCCTCAGGAAAAGATCTAAAACTAGGTCACTTGCTAGCCATATTGCAGGAGGTCTCTCTGTTACTGGTAGTAAGTAAAGTGGTGATGATCACTGGTATGCTGCAGCATCACACTTTAAGACTGCTACCTATGACTTCTTGGGAAGAAGCACTGCTGCTGCTAAGTCGCTTCAGTCGTGTCCAACTCTGTGCGACCCCAGAGACCGCAGCCCACCAGGCTCCCCCGTCCCTGGGATTCTCCAGGCAAGAACACTGGAGTGGGTTGCTATTTCCTTCTCCAATGCATGAAAGTGAAAAGGAAGTCACTCAGTCGTGTCCAACTTCCAGCGACCCCATGGACTGCAGCCTACCAGCTTCCTCCATCCATGGGATTTTCCAGGCAAGAGTACTGGAGTGGGGTGCCATTGCCTTCTCTGGGGAAGAAGCACAGGTGAAGGGAAAAGATTGCCTCGTATACAGTCCCAGCATTTGAAATTTATGGGGGAAATGTTGATCAGGTAGTGAAGTTGGCCAGACTTTGTTAACTATCTAGGAAACATGAGAAAGGAGAAGTTCATGTCACTCAAATATTAACTTAGGGATTGTTGTGACAGGCACATGCCCTCTGTCGAATATTTAAAGAGACCCTCATCTTCTGCAGCTAGAGGGTGGGATGTACTGAAAATCAGGATTAATATTAGATTGCACAGATGGCTAGAGTTAGGAAGGAGCTGAATAAATAGGCATGACAAATCTCTATGCTAAAAGTAGTGTCCTGATGAAAGAGGAGATGGAACCATGAATTCTGGGGTGGAGATCCTGAGCTCCTAGATAGCTCTAAACCCTATGGACCAGCAAAAGAACCCTCTAGCTCTTTGTGAGAGTAGGTCAGACATAAATTGCTTAGAAACCATGAAAAGGTGATGATTCACAAGATGAGCTTGTTCTCCTTAATACAAAACAATTCAATGTCTCACCTCATTGATTGTATTTAGACTTGGAGCCTGTCCTGATACACTGCTGGAATGATACCTTGCAGCCTGGAAATGATGCTTCCACTGTAGCAGTGCTCAAAGGGTGGTCTTTAACTCTGTAGGGATCCTAGAGAGCCTTTCAGGGAGTTTACAAGGTTAAATTATTTTCATAATAATTCTAAGATTAATTTTGAATATTCTGTTTGTTGACATTTCCACTGTTAGTGCCAAAGCAATAGTGTATCAAATTCAGGTGTTTTAGCAAAAATCAAGGCATTGACACCATACTGTACTAGAATTCTCCACTGCCAATTTTAAAAGTCAGTTTTCTAACAGATGCTCTCGATGAAGCAGTCAAAAGTATTATATTATTAATCTTAAAAATCTTGATACTGGAGTAAGTGTATTTTTAATACTCTATGTGACAAAACAGTAAGTATGAATAAAGCTTTTGCTGCATACCAAAGTATGATCATTATATCAAGAAAAAGCACTTCTGCAATTATTTTACTTGAAAGCTGAACAAGCCTCTTTAAGGGAACAGGATTTTTCCTTGAAATAACAACTGACAGGCAAAAGATGGTTATTCAAACTTGGTTATTTGGCAGTCATTTCCTCAAATTAACAAAGTAACTCTGCCATTTCAAAGAAAATAAAGTATTTGTTGCCAGTGATGACAAATTAAGTTTAAAGTAAAAGTTACAATCATGGGAAATTTATATATTATATACTGAGCTTGAACACTTCTCAACATCAAGACTCTCTGAGATCAGCAATTTCATTAAAAAGTGTGACTTAAAAAAAAGAACATGATTTTCTTAATATTGTATAATTAAATGAATAAACATTTAGAAGATCTGCTTAAGTCAGTGAGCTAATATTTTGTAAATGCATCAATGTATGGAGAAGGAAATGGCAACTCACTCCAGTGTTCTTGCCTGGAGAATCCCAGGGATGGTGGAGCCTGGTGGCCTGCCGTCTATGGGGTCACAGAGTCGGACACGACTGAAGCAACTTATCAGCAGCAGCAACATGATGTTTCAAGATCATGCATGACAAAGATTTATTTAAAAGTTCACAGTGAGCTAATGTATTGTATTTATTTATTTTCCTTTCTTTAATTAATTTATTTTTTAATTGAAGGATAATTGCTTTATAGAATTTTGCTGTTTTCTGTCAAACCTCAACATGAGTCAGCCATAGGTATACATACATAAATTCCCTCCCTCTTGAACCTCCCTGCCATCTCCCTTTCCATCCTACCCCTCTAGGTTGATACATAGCCCCTGTCTGAGTTCTCTGAGATATACAGCAAATTCCCATTGGCTATCTATTTTACATATGGTAATGTAAGTTTCCATGTTACTCTCTCCAAACATCTCACCCTCTCCTCTCCTCTACCTGTGATCATAAGTCTGTTCCCTATGTCTATTTCTCCATTGCTGCCCTGCAAATAAATTCTTCAGTACCGTCTTTCAAGATTCCATATATATGCATTAGTATACAATATTTATCTTTCTCATTTTGACTTGCTTCACTCTGTATAATAGGCTCTAGGTTCATCCATCTCATTAGAACTGACTCTAATGCATTCCTTTTTATGGCTGAGTGATAGTCCATTGTGTATGACTGCACAGTCCATGGGGTTGCAAAGAGTCAGACACAAATGAGCAACTTTCACTTTCACATATGTACCACAAATTCTTTATTCATTCATCTGTCAATGGACATCTAGATTGCTTCCTGTTATAGCTATTGTAAATACTGCTGCAGTGAACATTGGAGTACATGTACCTTTTTCAATTTTGCTTTGAAGGCATATACTCCTAGGGTATATGCCTAGGAGTGGGATTGCTGGGTCATATGTGGCAACCCACTCCAGTACTCTTGCCTGGAAAATCCCATGGATGGAGGAGCCTGGTAGGCTGCAGTCCATGGGTCGATAAGAGTTGGACAGGACTGAGCGACTTCACTTTCACTTTTCACTTTCATGCACTGGAGAAGGAAATGGCAACCCACTCCAGTGTTCTTGCCTGGAGAATCCCAGGGACGGGGCAGCCTGGTGGGCTGCTGTCTATGGGGTGGCACAGAGTCAGACACGACTGAAGCGACTTAGCAGCAGCAGCAGCATTGTGGTTTTATTCCTAGTTTTTTAAGGAATCTCCAGACCATCTTCCATAGTGGTCTGGAATCTCCAGACCATCTTCCATCTTCCACAGTGGCTGTAACAATTTACATTCCTGCCAACAGTGCAGGAGGGTTCCCTTTTTTCCACACCCTCTCCAGCTTTCATTGTTTGTAGACTTTTTGATGATGGCCATTCTGACTGGTGTGAGGTAATATCTCATTGTAGTTTTGATTTGCGTTTCTCTAATAATGAGCTATATTGAGCATCTTTTCATGTGTTTGTTAGCCATCTGTATATCTTCTTTGGAGAAATCTCTGTGTAGGTCTTTATCGCACTTTTTAATTGGGTTTTTGTTTTTCTGGTATTGAGTTGTGTGAGCTGCTTGTATATTTTGGAAATTAATCTTTGTCAGTTGTTCCATTTGCTATTATTTTCTCCCATTCTGAGGGCTGTCTTTTCACCTTGCTTATAGTTTCCTTTGCTGTGCAAACAGCTAATGGATTTTAATGTAATAGGATGCAAAGTTCATGGAAATTATTTCAAATTTCATATCACAACTATGTTTTAAGAAACCACTACTTGTCAAGTTTTAGTGTAGTCCTAAAAAGTATTCACAAATATCCAAAAGGGCTATTATAATCTCCCTCCCTTTGCCAAAAACATATTTTTTTGGAAGTTGGATTTTCTGTACATATTCCTACCAAAACATGTTACTACAGATTGAATCCAAAAGCATGGGATTTTGGATGCTATGTAGTCAGATGTCCAAAAGATGTAAAACAATGCCACTATGCTCACTAAAAAAAAAAAAAAAAGTGCTTCAGCACTCCCCTACTGTGGGGCAAAAGTCCTGGTGTGTGTGTGGGGGGGAGTGGGGGGCGGGAAACACTTAAAGGGAAATAAGCAGCTAAAGCCTGACCCTCTGGTCTTGTGCTCCAACAACTTGGGAGCAGACCTTACTCCTGACAGTGGTGACGGCCACTAAGCAGAGAGGAACTCCCACCCCACACTGTGCCCAGGTTTTAGCTTCTCCATCTCCACCCCACATCCACAACCAAGGTGACAGCTGCCAGCACACCATAAGGAAAGAAATGACTGGCATCAACATCAAATCCACCGCTCCCCTCAAAGGCACTGGTGGCACACAGTCTGCACAGGGACATTCCCACATAAGAACACACCTTCAAGATTGTAATGGGTGAATGTCTCACCTAGGCACATAGAAGCAGAAAAAGTTAATTAAAATGAACAACAACAACAAAAAAAAAAAACAGAAGAACTAATATCAATCGAAATAACAAGAGAAAACCCCTGAAAAAAAATAACGAATCAACTTACCAGATAAATAATTTAAAACATTGGTAATAAAAATGCTAACTGAATAAGAAAAGGGGATTGATATAAACATAGATCATTTTATCAAGGAACTAGAAAATATAAAAAAGACCCAATCAAACATAGATAATTCAATATCTGAATTAGAAACCACTGTAAGGAATAAATAGCAGACTAAGACACTGAAGTATGTAATCTGGAAGATGAAATTATGGAAATCACCTATCAGAACAGCAGACAGAAAGAAAATTTTTAAAGTAATATATGGGACATCTGGGACAACATTAAATGTACCAACATGTGCATTATAGAGGTTCCAGACAGAGACGAGAGAGAGAGAAGGGGAGTGAAAATGTATTCGAATAAATTACGTCTGAAAACTTCCCAAACCTAAAGAAGTAGACAGACACCCAGTTATAGGAAGCACAGAGGGTTCCAAACAAGAAGAACCCGAACAGATGCACACCAAGACATATAATAATGAAAATGGCACAAGTTAAAGACAGAGAATTCTAAAGCCAGAAAAAGAAAAACAAAGAATCAGATAAAAGGGAACCCCCACAAGGCTGTTAGCTGATTTCTCTGCATAAACTTTGCAGGCCAGAAGGGAGTGACATGACACATAGAACACACCGAAAGGGAAAACCTGCACCATAGGATCCTCTCCCCAGCAAGATTATCATTTAGAATAGGAGAGATACAGAGCTTCTTAGATAAACAAAAACTAAAAGGGTTCATCGATACTAAACCTACCCTAAAAGAAATGTTGAAGGGTCTTTTCTAAATATAAAAATGTAAGAATCTATAGGGTAGGGAAAACTCCATCAGGAAAGGCAGATATATGCTAAAGATTGAAGATCACTTGAATAAGAAAGACAAAAAATGTAAAAGCAACTATAACTACGATAAACAGTTAAGGAATAAATGTGAAGAAGTAAAATAAGAAATCAAAAACAAAATGTAGAGGAAGGGAGTAAAAAAATGTATCTTTTAGAATGTGTTTGAACGTAAGTTACTGTTAGTTTAAATCAAGTATATATAGCAATTGATCAATGTATATGAATTCTATGGTAACCACAAATCAAAAACCTATAATAGATACATAAAAGTCAAAAAGCAAAGGACCCAAGAATAGTACAGAAGAAAATCATCAAACCAAAATGAAAATCAAAAAGAATAAACAGAAAAAACTAGAGAAACAACTGGAAAAGAAGTAATAAAATGGAAATAAGTAATTCTAACAACACAAGAGATGACTCTACACATGGACATTACCAGTTGGTCAATACTAAAATCAGATTTATTATATTCTTTGCAGCCAAAGAAGGAGAAGCTCTAGTTCTATACAGTCAGCAAAAACAAGACCTGGAGCTGACTGTGGCTCAGATCATCAGCTCTTTATTGCAAAATTTAGGTGTAAATTGAAGAAAGTAGGGGAAACCAGTAGGCCATTCAGGCATGACCTAAATCAAATCCATTATGATTATACAGTGATGAGTAGATTCAAGGCATTTGATCTGATAGAGTGACTGAAGAACTAAGGATGAAGATTCATAATGCGGTACAGGAGGTGGTGACCAAAACCAACCTCAAGTAAAAGAAATGCAAGAAGACAAAGTGGTTGTCTGAGGAGGCCTTACAAATAGCTAAGAAAAGAAAAGTTAAAGTCAAAGAAGGAAGGGAAAGATATACCCATCAGAATGCAGAATACCAAAGAATAGCAAGGAGAGATTAAAAAAAAAAAGCTTTCTCAAGTGAACGATGCCAAGAAATAGAGGAAAAAATAGAATGTGAAAGGCTAGAGATCTCTTCAAGAAAATTGGAGATATCAAGGGAACATTTCATGCAATATGGGCACAATAAAGGACAGAAACAGCAAGGATCTAACAGAAGCAGAAGAGATTAAGAAGAGGTAGCAAGAATACACTGAACTGTACAAAAAAGGACTTAATGACTCAGATTACCACGATGGTGTAATCACTCACCTAGAACCAGACATCCTGGAGTGTGAAGTCAAGTGGGCCTTAGAAAGCATTACTAGGAACAAAGCTTGTGGAGGTGATGGAATTCCAGCTGAGCTATTTCAAATCCTAAAAGATGATGCTATTCAAGTGCTGCATGCAATATGCCAGCAAAATTGAAAAACTCAGCAGTGGCCACAGGACTGGAAAAGGTCACTTTTCATTCTAATCCCAAAGAAGGGCAATGTCAAAGAATGCTCAAATTGCAGTACTATTACACTCATTTCACATGCTAGCAAGATTATGCTCAAAATCCTTCAAGCTAGGCTTCAGCAGTATGTGTACTGAGAAATTTCAGATGTTCAAGGTGGATTTAGAAAGGACAGAGGAACCAGAGAGCAAATTTCCAACATCCACTGGATCATAGAAAAAGCAAGGGAATTAAAAAAAAATCTACTTCTGCATCATTGACTATGCTAAAGCATATGTGTGGATCACAACACACTATGGAAAACTCTGAAAGAGATGAAAATACCAACCCACCTCACCTGCCTCTTGAGAAACCTGTATGCAGAACAAGAAGCAGCAGTTAGAACCTGTCATGCAACAACAGACTGGTTAAACACTGGGGAAGGATAAGGACAAGGCTGTATATTGTCACCTTCCTTATTTAACTTATATGCAGGGTATATCATGTAAAATGCCAGGCTGGATGACTGCAAGCAGCAATCAAGTCTATCAAGATAAATATCAATAACCTCAGATATGCAGATGACACCACCCTTATGGCAGAAAATGAAGAGGAACTCAAGAACCTCTTGGTGAAGGTGAAAGAGGAGAGTAAAAAAACTGGCTTAAAATTTGATATTCAAAAAATGAAGATCATGGCATCTAGATCATGGCATTTATCATGGCAAATAGATGGGGAAAAAGTGGAAACACTGATAGATTTTATTTTGGAGGCTCCAAAATCACTGTGGATGGTGACTGCAGCCAAGAAATTAAAGGCTGTTTTTGCTCCTTGGAAGAAAAGCTATGACAAACCTGGACAGACTATTAAAAAACAGAGACATCACTTTGCTGACAAAGGTCTGTCTAGTCAAAGCTATGGCTTTTCCAATAGCCATGTACAGATGTGAGAGCTGGACCATAAAGAAGGCTGAGTGGATGTTTTTGAACTGTGGTGTTGGAGAACTTCTTGAAGAGTCTCTTGGACAGCAAGGCAATCAAACCAGTCAATCCTAAAGGAAATCAACCCTGAATATTCATTGGAAGGACTGATGCTGAAGCTCCCATACTTTGCCCACCTGATGCGAAGAGCTGACTCACTGGAAAAGACCCTGATGTTGGGAAAGATTGAAGGCAGAATAAGAAAGGGACAACATAGGATGAGATGGTTGGATGTTATCACCGACTTGATGGACATGAGTTTGAGCAAACTCCAGGAGATTGTGAAGGACAGGGAAGCCTCGCGTGCTACAGGTCGTGGGGTCACAAAGTGTCAGACACAGCTTAGCTGCTGAACAACACATATCTTTCACTGATTACTTTAAATGTCAATGGACTAACTGTCCAGTCAAACACACAGCATGGTTGATTGGAGAAAATAAGACCCTTTAACGTGCTGCCTACAGGATAGTTACTTCAGGGCAAAGCAATGGAAAGATATCTAGTGGCTTGGATTAGAAGAATTAATATTATTATAATGTTCATACTATCCAAAACAATCTACAGATTTAAGGTAATCCCTATCAAAATCCTTAACAACATTTTTCACAGAACTAGGAGAAATAATCTTAAAATTCATATGGAAACACAAAAGACCCAGCATAGCCATAGATATCTTGAGTAAAAGACCAAAGTTACAGATATCACCCTCCCTGATTTCAAAGTATATTGAAAGACACAGTAAGCAGTATAATACTGGTAGAAAAACAGACATATAGATAAATGGAATAGAATAGAGAGCCCGTAAATAAATGCATGTATCTATGATCAAATAATCCATGATAAAGTAGGCAAGAATATACAATGGAGAAAAGACAGTTTCTTCAACAAATAGTATTGGAAAAACTGGGCAGCCACATGTAAAACTGTTAGATTAGAACATTTCCTCACACCATACACAGGAATAAACTCAAAATATTTTAAAGACCTGAAGCCATAAAACTGGAGAAAACAATACACTGTTCATGGGAATGTAAATTGGTACAGCCACTATGGAAAATAGTATGAAGGTTCCTCAAAAAACTAAAAACTACCATATGATCTATATCTTGAAAAATTGAAAACATTAATTTAAAAAGATATAAGCACCCCAATGTTAATAGCAACACTATTTACAGTATCCAAGTGATAGAAATAACCCAAGCGCTCATCAACAGATAATCAAATTAATAAAGTGTGGTATATGAAATATTACTCAGCCACAATAATTCTGCCATATGGAACAATGTTAATAGACCATAATAGAGAATATTATGCTTAACGAGTTGTCAGAAAGACAAATAGTATATGATGTCAATTAATATGTGGTATATAAAAAATAATACAAATGAATATATATATATATATGTATGTATGTAAAACAGAAACAGATTCACAGACATAGAGAACAAGTTTGTGGTTACCAAAGGGGAGAGGAACAAATTAGGGATATGGAACTGATAGATATTAATATAAACAGATATGCATAAAACAAGCAAGTAATAGGGGTATATTATATGGCACAGGAGATTATCGCCTATACCTTATAATGGAGTACAATCAACAAAAATACTGAATCACTATGCTGTACATCTAAAACTAATATAAAATTGTAATTCAACTATATTTCAATAATATAAATACTAACAAGCTCTCCGTAGACCATAGTGGAGGACAGAAGACATCATTATTGAACTGGAGTCTTTAGTGTCAATAGAGATGACAGAATTTCACAATAGCAGAGTCCAAATGGTGACACTAATCAGAGGAACAGTGGTGATAATTATCTAATGGTCAACATGAACGGAATGGCAACCCACTGATGGCCATGATTCACTGAATTCCTCATTATAGCTAAGAGACCATAGTATTTGTATGAGGGAAATATATAAGAAGATGATAAAATTCTTTATTATGGAATTTTTTAAAAGATTTTTAAGATAGAAAGCAGAAGACTGCTGTCAGTGCTTCAATGTAAAATCACAGAACCTCGCCCAGTTTCCTGACTTGAGCCATTTCTCAGAGTCCATCTACTGAAGGACAGGTCAGACATTTCTGAGGAAGGACCCTATAGTCCTACTGCAAGTATGTACAAGTATTCCCCCAGTACTTCCTCAAAAAGGTCTACATTAATTCAGGTGGCTTATATACTGGAGAAAGAGGAATACTCAGAGTTTTTGTGGGCTATTGAATACAGGGTCTGAGATGACAGGAATGCCAAAGGTGGAAAAATTGCCAACTTTGTCCCCATTAGGGTGTTACAGAATGGAGAGCATGAGTCCTATAGACCAAATACATATAAGTATCTCACAGAGGGTCCATGAGGTCTGCCACCTACTCTGTGTTCACTTCACTAGTCCTTGAATAGCATAAATAAACTTAGCAGCTAAAAAAACTCTCATCTTCATTTTACAACCTGTGGAGTAAGAGCCTTTATAATAGAAAAGGCAAAATTGAAGCAATTGAAACTGTACTCCCCTAGCCAAGATACTAAATTGTAAGTGATATCATAACCCAGCTGGAACTTCAGAGAATTGAAGATTTAAAGGATAAGGGACGATTGTTTCCAACCTATTTCTGTTTAATTCACTAGTATGGCCCTGCAAAAAACCAGATGGATATGGCAGATGGCGATAGGCTGCAGTAAACTTAACAAATGGTAGCCCCAATCATAGATGCTGTGCTGAAGATCATATCTTTGCTAGAGCAGATGAACACAGCCTCTGATTTGTAGTAGCTATTGATTTCTTTAATGTGCTCATTTCAATACTCATCAGAAAGGAGAATCAAAAAACAGTTTGCACTCACCTGGGATAGATGGCCATATATTTTCACCATCTTGTTATATGGTTCTGCTAGCTCTCCTCCTGTCTGCCATAATACAATACAGCACCTAGATCATCTCAGTATCCTGTAGGCCATTACACTAGTCCATTATATTGACAATGTGTTAAAATCAGACCTACTGATCATGAAAGTGACATGTGTTCTAGGTGGCCTGGTAAGATATGTGTATGTAAGAAGATAGGAGGGAATTCCCAAGAGTCAGGGAGATTGTTTAAGATTTTAGAGATCTTATGGCAGTCATGAATGTACCATTCAGATCTCCTCCCCACTCCTTTTTTTGATGTGGACCATTTTTTAGGTCTTTATTGAGTTTGTTACCATATTGCTTCTCTTAATGTTTTGTTTTTGTTTGGCCGTGAGCACATGGGATCTTGGCTCCCCAACCAGGGATCAAACTCCCTGCACTAGAAAGTGAAGCCTTGAGCTGTGGACCACCAGGGAGGCCCTTTGATCTCCTTTAAGAGAACTGGCTGCAGGGAGCGTAACTGCCTGAGAATCTCAGCTTGCCACCACTGGGAACCACCACTACTGTTGTGCAGTACCATGTTTCCCCTGGTCAGTGACTGAACACTGTGGGTGTATAAATGCGGACCCATTTCTGTGGTATGTGGGCTGACTGCTCTAATGGGTAATGTTGACCCATTACTTATATAAGTATTGACTGGTTTAGTCGCTAAGTCATGTCCAACTCTTGCCACCCCATGGACTCCTCTGTCCATGGGATTCTCTAGGCAAGAATACTGGGGTAGGTTGCCATTTCCTTCTCCAGGGGATCTTCCTGACCCAGGAATTGAAGCCGGGTCTCCTGCACTGAAGGCAGATTCTTCACCAACTGAGCTGTGAGGGAAGCCCATGACTATTATAAGCCTGATCACAATTTTCTTAGAACTGTGTTCAGTCTGTTTTCCTTCCCAGTCCTCCTTAATTTCTCCTCTCTTATTACAGATGTCAGACTTGCATCATGTTCAGAAGCCCCACACTGCCCACTTCAGTTTATTCCCCTTTACCTTCCACTAGTACCCTCCCTCCCATAAATCTCTTGCACACCTAATCCAGTATCAGGGTTTGCTTGTAGTAGGACCTTAGTTAACACAAGGTCCAAAGATCTGGAGCATACAGAACATCTTCTTCAATAAAAAAGGACAACTTATTGCTACTTGTACACTAAAAAAGAAA
Organism: Bison bison bison; assembly: GCF_000754665.1. Taxonomy (NCBI): domain Eukaryota; kingdom Metazoa; phylum Chordata; class Mammalia; order Artiodactyla; family Bovidae; genus Bison; species Bison bison. The sequence continues at coordinate 10,888,162 of NW_011494826.1, read as the reverse complement.
CATACATTTTGTAGGACTCTTAAGAGTATATACCATACATGGAAATGATCTTCCAAACCCTGTCAAATGAAATAGAAGGCTACCAGTTTTTAGTGGAGCCCCAAGCAAGCACTGAGGGTCCATCCACCAGAGTTATTTATTATAAGCTGAGTGTTGTCAAGTCCACTGCCTTAAGATTGATTTAGAGCAAAAACAATCTTCACTGTATGATGAAAACAGGACATTTGGAGTCCCAAGGCAACAACTTAGTTACACAAAGATATAACCCAAACCCCACTGTTGCACAGGTATCTTCCATCAGCTCACACTTAAGGTCTCATTGGAGTTTCCTTATGGCCGGCTGACATACAAAGAAAAAACCTAGACAAATTACAGATGGTTTGGCACTATATATCAGGCCTATTTAAACTAGACAACTGCTATACTCCAGTTTCATTCAGAACTGTTTCTGCAAAACAGTTGTGAATGGAAATGCTTATGGGCAGAAACTCAAGTACTGGACTTGTTTTTCACTTTATGTGAAGGGGGTAAGTTGTAAGAGCTAAGGACTCTTGGATAGAATAACCAAGACAGAAAGTTCTTGGGTAAAGAAACTACACGGACTTTTGGGTAGAAAATAAAAATGGCATAGCTACATGGTCAGGGTCTAGAAAGGAATAGATTAGAGGATCAGAGACAAGGAATTCCAGGGAAGAAGGATGTGAAAGGACCAAAAGGAATAAGCAAAGATTGTGAGGATTTCTTTGGTTAATGGCCACCAGATAATGCAGAGGAGACACTGAAAAACCAAGTAAAAGAGTGACCCACCAAGTAAAGGTCAGTCAACCTCTGTCTTTGGCTACCTAGCCCAGTGCTAGTACAATGGGATGATGAATGAAATAGTTAAGGTGGTAAGGATAAAGGTTGTACATGGACTTCCTCTCATCAAGGCTAACACAGATATTATCACTATTGAATATCCAACTTGTAAGCAGTAGAACATATGCAGAACTCTCAAAATGCCATCTTTAAGGAGAACAAGTTATCCACTTGATTGGAAGGTTGATTACATCTGAACCTTTCAACTCTGGAGACTCCAGTAATCTATTATAATTGGAATATGTATGTATTCTGGTTGAGTTTGTATTCCCAGGTCACAGCACTTCTGTCAGTAACAACTAGCTGAGGGCTCACATAGTTCTAATTTATTCATAAGGAAGCTTATACAAGATAGTTTCAGAAAAAGGACCCATTTTTATATCAAAGGAGATGGAACAATAAGTACATTGTGAAAGATGGGTATGTACCATATCACCAGGAAGCTGCAGGCCTGACAAAATTTTACAGTGGTTCTTTTAATACCAGGTTAAGCTACTAGCTTGGGGATAACACTCTGCAAGTTTAGAGGATTATCCTTTAAACTGTAATAGCTATGATAAACCAATTGCCTTTTTATTTTCTGAGTATCAAATATAACCAGAAACCATAGGCTATAAATAGGATTAATCTTCCTAACCATAAATCCATGTGATCCAGTTGTCAAATTTGTCATTTCCATACTCATAACTTTAGGCTCTGCTAGATTAGAGGTCCTGGTTCCCACAGGTACTACTAGGGTGATTGTTGTTGTTCAGTCACTCAGTCATGTCTGACTCTTTACACCCCATGGGCTGCAGCATACCAGGTTTCCCTGTCCTTCACCATCTCACGGAGCTTGCTCAAACTCATGCCCATTGAGTCAGTGATACCATCCAACCATCTCATCCACTAACGTCCCCTTCTCCTGCCTTCAATCTTTTGCAGCATCAGTGTGAGTTGTGTTAGTCGTTCAGTCATGCCTAACTCTTTGTGACCCCATGGACTGTAGCCTGTCAGGCTCCTCTGTCCATGGGGATTCTCCAGGCAAGAATACTGGAGTGGGTTACCATTCCCTTCTCCAGCGGATCTTCCTGCCCCAGGGATCGAACTCAGGTCTCCTGCACTACAGACAGATTCTTTACTGTCTGAGCCACTGGTCTTTTCTAATGAGTCAGCTTTTTGCATCAGGTGACCAAAGTATTGGAGCTTCAGCTCAGAATCAGTGAAGCATCACTAGGGTTATAGTATGTATTTAATTGAATCTGATCAATGTGAGCTCCAGTGGACCAACAGGCAAAAATAAAAGAGTTCCTATACTGGCTAAAACTATGCAGCCAGTGAATGTAAATGAGAAGCTGAGATTGCTGCTTTATATTGGGACAGAATTACGTGTGGAATGCTTAGCTCCTCTGCTGTACCTCTTGTACCTTGCATGTTTAGTGATAATAGTAAATGGGCATAAGGATGAGGTAAGCAGAGGTTCGGGCCTTGAGGAGCTAAAGATCTGTTTCACTTCACTGGGCAAGAAATCTATAATAGTATAACGTCTGGATAAGGCTGAGGAAAGGGGATATATGAATATTAATTTCATCCTTGGGATTGACTGAACAAGAGTGACTACTCTGTCTCACTGAACTGTTTCAGGATTTTCTTTTGAGGTTGTGAAAGGCTGATACCTTTAAGAACCAGAGATAGGATATGGGGAACTTAAATTGGGGCCTAAGGAGCTCTGAATGATACACACAATGAAAAGTAATGTTGGAGCCCTCCTCAAACATTTGTTCCTATCTGAAAGGACATTTGCAAACTTGTTGAACAATTTCTATACATACCAATAATGGCCTACCTCAGATACCTACATCTCTATACCTGAGATCTTTTTCTCACTGTGGGACCATATTTAGCTGGTAGACACAGGCAAAACACAAATTCCCGAGGGGTAACACCTGCTGTAGCTCTAAAGATAGCCACAAATTCTTTGACACTCCTCATATCAAGAGGTGGGATCACTTCCTCCTACCTTGCATCTGGGCTGGCTTTGGTGACTTGATTGAAGTAGAAATGATCCTTCATGCTTTCTGAGGCTAGGTTAGAATTTAACATACAGATTCTGCCTTTTTTTCTCATTTTGGGGGCCTGACCCACAATATAAGAAAGCCAACTTTCTTATATAAGAAATAAGAATATAAGAAAGCCTCATATTCCTTTAGGATATGAGGAAGCCATATAAAGAGACTACCAGAAGGTGTTCTAATTGCTAGCCTTTGATTCATCACAGAGCAAGTGCTAGATATGATGGAAGAATCCTCCAAATGTTTCTGTCCCTTCTATTTGAGTCACTGTCAATCATTTGAGCCTTCTTAGTGAAGTCTCCAGGAATTGTGGAGCAGAGACAAGCCATCTCCAAATTTGTCCCATTCAAGTTCCTGCCCATAGAATCCATGAACATGATAAAACATTTTGGTTTTCTGTTTATTTTTTTTTAATGCCCCTATTCTTAGGGTGGTTTGTTAGTAGCAATCAACAAACATTACCTGGCCCTAGGATCAACTATCAACCAATGAGAGATAGGAGGTTGTCAATACATACCCAGATTCTTTATACTTTAATTGTTAAAGTGTTCCACAGAGTGTCTCAGGAATTTCCCTGCAAGACTGAGTCCTCCTTGTCCAAAGAGGAAATCAATTTATGAACACAGTCTTTATTTGCCTTCATCTATTTCCTTCTTTACTTTCTCAATCTCTGACTCTGCTTCCCCAGGATTCATCTCTCAAATAAACTGCTTGTACCCAAATCCTTGTCTCAGGGTTTGCTTTTGCAGAAATTCAAGCCAAGAGTGGATCCATTTTGTTCTGCTGTTTTCTGGTTTCTGTACAGACCATATCTGTCCTCTATGTTATTTATTGAAAACTCATTGTCTGCTCTGATGAGTAGTACCACTTCTGTTACAGATCAACTTTCTACTTATAATTATTTTTCTGAGTTGACTTTTCTATTTCATTGATGTCTTTATCCCCACACCAGTATTAACATTCCTGTCTGCTAGGGCCAGTTCTCTCATTTCTCTTTTCTTATTCAGGAAAAGAAGTGAATATTCATGTCCAGATATAAATTTTATAATATGTTTATGAGTTTAAACACAATACATATTGGAGTTTTTATTAGATATTCTAGAGCTCAATTTGTGAATAATTGATACCTTAGGATACTGGATGTACTAGTTAGCAATATGTTGTTGTGTAACAGATTACCCAAAGTGCAGTAGCTTAAAACAACAGTTACAGTTGTATATTATTTCTCATAATTTTTGTGAGTCCAAAATTTATTGGGAAGCAGCTTTGCTGAGTAGTCCTGCCCCAAGGTCTCTCATAAGATTCTACTGTAAGTCATCTGAAGACTTGACTGAGGCTGAAGGATATACTTCCAAGATGACTTCCTCACCTAGATGTTGGTGAGGCCTCAGTTTCTCATTATGTGGGGTAGCTTCAGTGCCTTCAAGACATGACAGCATGTTACCTGAGTGGTCAAGAGAAAGAGAGTAAAGAGGAAGCTGTACTGCCTTTTTTGACTTAGTCACAGACAGTCACTTCTTCTATATTCTGTTTCTTAAAAGCGAGTCACTAAATCCAATCTACATTGGAGGATTAGAATTAATTTCTGTCTTTTAAAGGGAAAAGTATAAAATATTTGTGCAGATGTTTTAAAATCCTCCCATTGTATCCTATCAATCCATGAACATAATATATCTTATGTATATATTATATATACTATATATATATATATTTTATTTTTTTTTTTAATTTCAGTAAAGATTTGTCACTTCTCCTTGAAATCTTTGAAAAAATGTATTGGGTTTATTCTGAACTGCATTAAATGAGTTGATGTGGCTTTTGTTTTTTTTGCAAATTGTACCTTTCAAAGATTGTCATTTTATATTTCTGACTGTGCTATAGAAATGAAAAAACTTATTTTGCATACCAAACATTGACAACAACCTTGCTAAGCACATTGGTGTATTTTATAAGTATATAATCATGCATTTATGCATTAATCAAGGTTACAGTAGGAAGTTGTGGCACCCTAAAACTGGGTTATTAAGGAGAATTAAACAATATAGGGACTATTTACAAAGTGGAAAGAATTTATTTAGGGGAAGCAAAATTTCATGATGCAAAATCTACAGCTAATAACCTACAGAGTGATTACCATCCCCTTGCCTGAAGGGGCAAAGTAGGGCAGTAGTTACTTGAACCTAAAGGAATAAATATATGGAAGGGCAACCTGGTGAGATTCATGGTGTTTATTAGAAGGACAAAGAGAAGGAACCAGGGAAACATATACCCCAGCCTTTATTTCCTCTTATCTTCCAATATTCTATTGATGTATCCTATTAGCTGAATTCAAGTAAAGGCCAGAAAATAAAGGGGTTCAGGGGTTTTCATGGCAGCATCTGCAGGCAGCTCTACATCTGGACCCAGTTCACAGGGAGGTATCAGACCAATTGCCTCCTCATATGTAAGAGAATGGTATTCTCTGCCCATGGGGTGAGCAGAGGGCTTGAATGCAATTCATTCAGGTCAGTGACCTGGCACAGACTAGAATGAAGTAGGTGAAATGAAGAACCAAAGGGGAAAATGAAAAACATTTAGCACAATCTGCAAAATCAATGTCAGGTTTATTTCTTCTTTCCTAACCCTTGTTCCTTTTGATATTGTTTGTTAATACGCCTAAGTTTTGATGGAAGAAAAAATGTCATACAAAATGAAAAAATATATACATATCTGGTGAAAAACTTCCCAAACGTAATGCCTGTAAGTCAACAGAATCTGACACCATGTGCCCTTAGGTACTAGGAGAACTAGCAAGTAAATCTACAGGCCCCCTAGAAATATATTGATATAAGGATTTATATGGAAGTTAACCCAGGAAGTTAAGAATGGGTTACTTTAATATTAAAACTTGGAAGAGACTAATACAATTCATCACACAATGCCCAATCCCCTAGGAGACTGAAAGATCATAGATTGTGATCATTTGGCTGTGTGATAATTAAATCATGCCACTAACAATTGGGTTTGCTTTTTTGAGAGATTTGCAGATCACATTGAAAATGGAAAAGTTATAGATATTTTCTGTTAAATTTTAGCCTCATGAGATATCATCATAGGAGTGTTTGAAATATTAATATATAGTCCTCATTCCAGTACTATTAGCTGGTAAAATAGTTGGTCTCTCTCTGGGGTACCTAAACTTAAGACTGAATAGAAGTAGCATCACAAGGTGGTCTACCAGGATCAAGGTGAATCATTACTCTTATCAAATACTTGGAAAGGTCTTTCAAAAATATGTCCATCAAATTTCTGAATATTCTTTAATTAAGAGAAACTCAGATTCAGAAAGCCTTAGACAATATTAATCTTGGGAAAAATTATTTTGAAATACCTGTAATCCAATAGCTGCAAATGGAAAATTGGACGGCTGGGTCTAAAATCTATATACAAGCACAGCACATGGGAAAATGATGAGGTGCAAGAATAGACGTTCCAAGGCCTCAACTTCTTTCTCTCCGAAGCATAGTGAGGGTACTCCTGAAGGTGTACAATGCATTATAGATGTATTCATGAGACACTCTTTCAGGAGAATCAGGATTAAAAAGGAACAGAATATTATTGAGAGGATGACATATGGAAATATTACCAGAAAAGTTTATAGGAAATAAGCAGACTTTATAGGAAATACCACAGGGAATCAGTACAGAGCACTGGACAGACATACGGGGTCTGGAGTTCTTCTGTCCTAGTTCATATCACGTTTCCATCACCCACTGCTGTTTCTCCTCAGAGGGGTTACTTAATTTTTCAAAGCTTCCATTTCTTTGGTTGTAAGATGATAGTAACAATTTTATGCATATAATGGCACTGTTATAAGAAAATAAATGGGATAATAACTGTAAAGAACTTAGGACATTACCTGGCATCTGGACAGTGTTAGAGGGACTCCGCCAGTGAGAGGTAGGCTATGAAGTTCTGTCTGTGACCAGAGGCAGGAGAACAGGCAGAGCAAGGAAACTTAAACTCCATATTAAAGAACAGAAGTTAGAAATCTGTGACTTCAGGGAGCCTTCTAAGTATGCCCCTTTGATACACATTATACCAAAAAAGAAGTGGATTAAGAGAGTTGAGCTGGGAAAATATGGCAAATTCACAGTGGAAACCAATAATATCACTAATAATAATAGATTTCCACTCATCCTTAGAAGGAATAATTTGATAAACTTCTTAGGCAGATGGGCTGGGGTAAAGACTTCATTCACCCCAGACACACATAAAGGGCATGCCCAAGAAACCACAGATGGTGGATAGCCACTCACCTGCTCCCAAAAGGATGAGACTAGCAGGTCTACTATCCACTAAGCTGATATTTCACTGAAGGGACCGTGCCTACTTATGGTTGTGCAGTGCTCAGTCATGTTTGACTTTTTGCTACCCCATGGACGGCAGCCCGCCAAGTCTCCTTTGTCCGTGGGGATTCTCCAGGTAAGAATACTGGAGTGGTTGTCAGGCCCTCCTCCAGGGGATCGTCCCAAACCAGGGATTGAACTGAGGTCTGCATTGCACACAGATTCTTTACCAACTGAGCTACCAGGGAAGTACTTAGGGTTAGGGTAAGCAAAATTGCTCAAGATGATAGAGGATAGAGAGGAGAAAGACTAAGGTCAACCAGGAGCATCATCTTTTCCCCCTGTTTCCTCACAAAGCACTTGCCCTCTTTAAAAAACACACACACACACACACATTTTATATTGAGGTATAGCAAATTAACAAACAATGTTGTGACAGTTTCAGGGGAACAGTAAAGGGACCCAGCCATAAATATACATGTATCCATTCTCCCCCAGATTTCCTTCCCATCCAGGTTGCCACACAACATTAAGCAGAGTTCCTTGTGCTATATAGTACATCCTTGTATCTCAATAAATGCTGTTCAAAATAGCAAAGAATATTTGTTTGATAAAATTCCAAATTATTACACTTTCCAAGATGCTCCTATGTTTTGACCTGGCCCTGACCATATACCTTCCTGAGGCTGGCTGTCACCTTGTCCTATTACCTAAATCCCCTGCTACTTCTGTGCTTGTTTATCCTTTATGAACTCAATATTCTAGAGGGAGGGAAGGTAGGAATGGAGACACAGGAAATTTTAAAAAAAAGAAATACTTAAAATGTTTCTCTCAACAAATTTAGTGAGAGTGGAGAAGGAAATAAATCAAGTCTTTGGAAGCTCTATGTCTTGATTTGGCATGTCCAGGCTTTATTTTCCTAGCAGTAGAATTCTATTATATACTTGCTCCCTGAGGGGTCAAGATCCAGAGGCTGAAAGAGTGTCTTCATTGTTAAATTTTTATTTTTCAGCTCTCTAAGTTACAGTGTCTGACTAAAGAAGTAGTGGTCTTCTAGACACTATTCAAACCCCAAACTAGGATAAAATCCTTCAGGAAAAAATATGTAACTGTTTCAACAAGGTGACATTAAAGGAGTGAGGGAAGGCCTTTGGATCTGTTTAAGGAACAGAGGCTCAGAGACTCTCTGCGTTTGAGCTTTATTTATATTCCCTGATATTAGGCACTCCTCTAATTTGGTACTTTTTTATTAGTGGGAATAAATTTATGTGCATGTTTATCATCAACTGCTCAAAGTAAAGACTCAGTTCCATAAAAATCAAATCCAAAAACAAACAAATTAATGTAAAAATTAAGCATTTTTACATTACTAAGCATTTTAATAGCACTACAAGGAGATCCAACCAGTCCATTCTAAAGGAGATCAGCCCTGGGTGTTCTTTGGAAGGAATGATACTAAAGCTGAAACTCCAGTACTTTGGCCACCTCATGCAAAGAGTTGACT
>NW_011494826.1:10865849-10879321 GCF_000754665.1 Bison bison bison | reverse complement strand
ACAGGAGTTGACTCATTGGAAAAGACTCTGATGCTGGGAGGGATTGGGGGCAGGAGGAGAAGGGGATGACAGAGGATGAGATGGCTGGATGGCATCACTGACTCGATGGATGTGAGTCTGGGTGAACTCCAGGAGTTGGTGATGGACAGGGAGGCCTGGCATGCTGCAATTCATGGGGTTGCAAAGAGTCGGACACGACGTAGCAACTGAACTGAACTGAACCCCAAAGTAGTATGTCTATTATTACTAGAAAATCAAAAATTCTCATAAAGCTTCTAAACTTTGACTTTCTTATCTATACAATTGAAATGCTGGACCACAAAATAATTTTTTTCCCCAAACTCCATTTTGCCAACTATCAAAGTTCCTTTATGTGCCTCAGTTACCACTGCATGGAAAATCTCCCAGAGCACTTCACTTGAAGTTTTACTTGTATCAGTTTTCACATGTTATGATTAAGATTGTATTTAATAATGTAATCCACTGTTTAAAATTAAAGTTTGAAAATATTATACTAGAAAATCCCTAAGGTTCCTTACAGTTTTCATATTCTTTAACTTTACTAATTGGGGATTATTTAACTAGCAAACAGAAAGCTAAGGTGTGGCTTGATTCATATCTTCACTACCATGAGCAGTTCTATGAAAGGAAAGCTTATTGGCCTTTTTCAATGTCCACAGGGCAGCAACATGAAAGAAACAGGCTTAGATTAAAAGAGGAATGTTTAATTTAAATTTAAGGCAAAGATTTTTAACCATTATAATGATGAACAAGGAAGATGGAGTGGGTAATCATCATCCTCGGAGAACTGGGAACGTTTTCTTCAGCTGTGGAGTCAATTACCTTGACTCCATGATGAGAGAAGTCAATAACTTTTAAGAAGCTGGTGGGGGAGAAAGATATCTCTTATTTGATGCAAAGATCAATCTAAAACCTAACTGCAGAGGCAGCTCACATTAGTGATCTTTCTGTGCAGCTAATTAAGGCTGCCTGGATGCAAAGAACTTGAGCACAGTTACGCCATGTATAAAACAGGTATATGTAGTGGTTCTCAACCTTGGCTGAAAATCAGAATCACCTAGGGAATATTAAAAACTATGGATGTCTGGGCTCCAACTCTGGTAACTTGTTTGTGGGAAGAAGGCTGCAAACCAGGGATGAACAGGTATACATCGAAGGAGAGAGGTTACAGTTTGACTGACTTTAATGTTTTGGCTTTTTGTTTTGTTTTGTTTTTTCAAGGAAAAAGCAAGAAATAAGCTGGGAGACTAGTTGTAGAGAATAATGTTGATAGCTTTGACATGCGGTGTCTATGTGCTAGGAGAAGGAAAATTCAACTAGCATGGAATCAGTGGAAGGTTAGTGATAGTGTTAGTCACTCAGTTGTGTCCAACTCTTTGCAACCCCTGAACTATAGCCCACCAGGCTTCTCTGTCCATGGAATTCTCAAAGCAAGAATACTGGAGTGGGTAGCCGTTCCCTTCTCCAGGGGAACTTCCTGACCCAGGGATCAAACCTGGGTCTCCCACATGGCAGGCAGAGTCGTTACCATCTGAGCCACCAGGGAAGCCTGTGATCTAGTGGAAGGTTGGGGAAGGTTATTGGGGAAATGTTAGGAAATCATAGGAAAGAACATTAAAAAATGGAGAAGAGTTCTTAGGATAATAAGTCTATAGTGAAGAAGCTACTTTGTTAGAGGGTGGCAAGGACAACAAGAATTTTGAGAGGGGGAAAATGAGAGGTGACAAGCAGCTTCACTATGGAAGGGACCAGGCATTGGATGTTAAGTGACAGCACATATGAGGCTGGAGTAAGACTTCAGTCTTGCCTTGCCTGGGTCTGAAGCCAGTGAAAGGAATAAAAGTTGTTGGAAAACAGGGTGCTGACCAGAGCGATGGAGTTGGCCTCAAGTGAGGGAGAATCCACGGCCTTAAGAGCAAGTCAGTGAGTTTGTTAACAAAGCCAGGAATTGGTTAAAGAGGAAAACTCACAGGAAAATGTCTTCTCAGGAATCAAGAATCTGCTGCTGAGGAAATAACTAAGGAATAACACCTAACGGTGTGAAGAGATCTTAAGACAGCTCGTCTGGAGGTGCCAGCTGGCTCTGGACTCAAGAGAAGAAGCAGGTAGGTGATTTCAAACTCTTTAAAGTCACCACTCCAACCTTTCTGGCACCAGGGACAAGTTTTGTGGAAGACAATTTTTCTATGGAGCAGGGGTTGGGAAGATGGTTTCAGGATTATTCAAGCGCATTACATGTATTTCTAATTTAATGCTGTCGCTGATCTGCCAGGAGGTACCAGATTTTGGCCCAGAGGATGAGGACCCTGGGATAAAGAAATCCTAGCCACAGTCCCTTCTTTAGTGCTGAAAATCATGTTTTAGACCGTATTAAGCTTTTTTTTTTCTTATATGGAGTTAACTTCCGTGGCTTCTGCTTGTGTTGCTATCAGGGAAAGTTCAGGTAGGTCCCACTAGGTGTTCCAACTCTATTTCTGCCTTTCAGGTATAGTTGCAATAATTCGTATCTAAATTGTTTAAAGATGAATATGTCACCACTGTTAATTCTGTCAAACATATAATCTAGACTTGAATGTATAGTATCACTAAGAATAATTTTGATTCTATTCCTTGCTAAAGAACTCTTAAGATGAAAGATGTATTCTGAGGTTTGATTCTTACTACAGAGATCTGGCTTTCATTGACATAGCAGTACCCGAGCCTTCTGGAATGAGTGGCACCACTCAGTCTCTGATACCCAGGTGTACTCTTCCACAGCAGTGTATATGTAGTCTGATAGAATATTTTACCCTCCCGAAAGTGAGGGTGGTGTGGGGAAAGGAAGCAGTCAGAGAAGTAATTAAATCCCCATAACAACGGGCACTGGATCAATGAATAAATCTCCCTTAGACTTGCCCTGCTCTCATGATCTGGACAGCTCTTCTCCCTTTCCATCCTTTTGCCTCCCCAACCTCTTCTACTTCAGAAACAGAGTCCTCCTCTTAGTGTTTCTGTCTTTTCAAGTTATGATTGATAGTGTATGTAAAAACTTGGAATCAAGTCATGAGAGGATGCAGGGAGACATAAAAGCTGATCTCATCTTACTAAGGGTTTGAAAATAGCCCTTTGAGGGCTCCATTTAAAGTACTTAAAAAAAAAAAAGAACCGCCTGTGCATTGTCTTAGTCTTTTCAAATTGCTATTTAAAAACAAAAACTTCCACAGACTGGATGACTCAAATGCCAAACATTCATTTCTCACAGTTCTGCTATTTAGGAAGTCTAAGATCAAGGCACACGCCGATTTGGTGTGTGGTGAGGTCTTGTTTTCTGGCTCAGAGATGGCTGTCTAATTGCTATGTCCTCATATGGCGGGAGCAAGACAGCTCTCTTGAGTATCTTATAAAAGGGCACTAATCCCATTCACAAGGGCTCTGCCATCATGACCTAGTCACCTCCCAAAGGCCCCAACATAGAATTAAGGGGAACACACTCAGTCTATAGCGTACATTTAAAAAAAAAATCAGAACTCAAGTTTGGATCAAATTCCTATTTCACAAACTCCTCAATGGTCAGTGTCAATGGCCAGTGGTTTAATATAATATCTTAAGGCCTCTGTCACACAACAGAATTATATTCCTAGTTTACCAATCCCAGAAATACATCCACCTGTCACTTTTGCTCTTAGTATGGACTACTACAAGAGATAATAGAAAAGGAACTTGAGGTTAATTCTTAAGCTTCTGTAGTATAACATATCTCTACTTGTTGCCTATCCTGAAACAGCAGTGAGTAAGCAACCAGGGTTCTCACACAAGAACCTGACTGGCACAGAGAGTAGAAAAGGTCCACATGATCTCACCTACCTTCTCAATCCAAGTACAAAATCTTTAGCATATTTAACAATGTTATGTCAAATTGTTTTCCAATTACAGATTTTCCTTAGAGTAATTAATTAGCAGAGTGGTACAAGAATTTTATTTTTACCAATAAAACATATCATAGAGAAACTGTCCCTTTATCTGAATGAGCTCAGTCTAGAAATTCATGTGCTAATCTTTCCTCCCCATCTCAACAACAACAAAAAAATCATCTTAGGCAATTTGTGAGGTATTTTGGTCACTGAAAGGATTTTCCTATGCCTATGACTGAAAAGGTCAATTTTCTTTCCAATCCCAAAGAAAGGCAATGCCAAAGAATGCTCAAACTACCACACAATTGCACTCATCTCACACACTAGTAAAGTAATGCTCAAAATTCTCCAAGCCAGGCTTCAGCAATATGTGAACCATGAACTTCCAAGATGTTCAAGCTGGTTTTAGAAAAGGCAGAGGAACCAGAGATCAAATTGCCAACATCCGCTGGATCATAGAAAAAGCAAGAGAGTTCCAGAAAAACATCTATTTCTGCTTTATTGACTATGCCAAAGCCTTTGACTGTGTGGATCACAATAAACTGTGGAAAATTCTCAAAGAGATGGGAATACCAGAACACCTGATCTGCTTCTTGAGAAACCTATATGCAGGTCAGGAAGCAACAGTTAGAACTGGACATGGAACAACAGATTGGTTCCAAATAGGAAAAGGAGTATGTCAAGGCTGTATACTTTCACCCTGCTTATTTAACTTATATGCAAAGTATATCATGAGAAATGCTGGGCTGGAAGAAGCACAAGCTGGAATCAAGATTGCCAGGAGAAATCTCAATAACCTCAGATATGTAGATGACACCACCCTTATGGCAGAAATTGAAGAGGAACTAAAGAGCCTCTTGATGAAAGTAAAAGAGGACAGTGAAAAAGTTGGCTTAAAGCTCAACATTCATAAAACTAAGATCATGGCATCTGGTCCCATCAGATGGGAAATAGATGGGCAAACAGTGGAAACAGTGTCAGACTTCACTTTGGGGGCCTCCAAAATCACTACAGATGGTGACTGCAGCCATGAAATTAAAAGACGCTTACTCCCTGGAAGGAAAGTTATGACCAACCTAGATAGCATATTCAAAAGCAGAGACATTACTTTGCCAACAGAGGTCCGTCTAGTCAAGGCTATGGTTTTTCCAGTGGTCATGTATGGATGTGAGAGTTGGACTGTGAAGAAAGCTGAGTGCTGAAGAATTGATGCTTTTGAACTGTGGTGTTGGAGAAGACTCTTGAGAGTCCCTTGGACTGCAAGGAGATCCAACCAGTCCATCCTAAAGGAGATCAGTCCTGGGTGTTCATTGGAAGGACTGATGTTGAAGCTGAAACTCCAATACTTTGGCCATGTCATGCGAAGAGTTGACTCATTGGAAAAGACTCTGATGCTGGAAGGGATTGGGGGCAGGAGGAGAAGGGGACAACAGAGGATGAGATGGCTGGATGGTATCACTAACTTGATGGACATGAGTTTGAGTGAAATCCAGGAGTTGGTGATGGACAGGGAGGCCTGGCGTGCTGCGATTCATGGGGTTGCAAAGAGTCGGACATGACTGAGCAACTGAACTGAACTGAACATAGTCAATGAAATGTTCTTTCACCATGGAAATTATTTGAATTCTTGGATGTCTCCTAAGATGGACAAAGGGGCAACAGCTCCTGGATAGAGGTGTCAATATGAACTTGTCACTATCTGCTGCTTTGTTCAATAACTCTGCATTCCTCTTTTCTAACATCTGTTCCTTCCCCAAATACCTAAAATCAGTCACTGATCTCAGGCCCCCAGAATGCTGTACTTGGTAGAGAACCAGCTGTTTTCTCAGCTTGTGCAGAGCACTGCAGACTCTAGTATGGAATACAAAGTGTGTTAGTCATTCAGTTGTGCCCAACTCTGCAATCCCATGGGTTACAGTCCACCAGGTTCCTCTGTCCACGGGATTTCCCAGGCAAGGATACTGGAGTGGTTTGCCATTTCCTTCTCCAAGGGGTCTTGCCAACCTAGGAATTGAACGTGGGTCTCCTGCACTGCAGGCAGATTCTTTACCAGGTGAGCTACCAGGGAAGCACTATATGGAACACAACTTAAGTATTAATTGTTGGTCTTGAACACATCCCCTTGTTGTTCTTGCTCACTCATTCAGTCGTGTCTTGACTCTGCAACCCCATGGACTGCAGCATGACAGGCTTCCCTGTCCTTCACCACCACCTGGAATTTGCTCAAACTCATGTCCACTGAGTCGGTGATGTCATCCAATTCTCATCCTCTGTCCTCCCCTTGTCCTCCTGTCTTCAATCTTTCTCAGCATCTTGGTCTTTTCCAATGAGCAGGGTTTTTTCCAGTGAGTTGGCTCTTTGCATCAGGTGGCCAAAGTATTGGAGCTTCAGCATAAGTCCTTCTAATGAATATTCAGTATTGATTTCCTTTAGGATTAACTGATTTGAACTCCTTGCTGTCCAAGGGACTCTTGAGTCTTCTACAGCACCACATTTCGAAGGTATCCAGTCTTTGGCACTCAGCTTTCTTTATAGTCCAACTCTCATATTTGTACATGACTACTGGAAAAAGCATAGCTTTGACTATACAGACCTTTGTAGGCAAACTAATGTCTATGTTTTTTAATATGCTGTCTAGGTTTGTCATTGCTTTTCTTCCAAGGAGCAAGTGTCTTTTAATTTCATGGCTGCTGTAGCTGTCTGAAGTGATTTTTGAGCCCAGGCAATTATAGTCTGTCACTGTTTTCATTGTTTCCCCATCTATTTGCCATGAAGTGATGGGACTAGAATGCCGTGATCTTAGTTTTTTGAATGTTGAGTTTTAAGCCAGCTTTTTCACTCTCCTCTTTCACCTTCATCAAGAGGCTCTTTAGTTCCTCTTCACTTTCTGCCATAAGGATGGTGTCATCTGCATATCTGAGGTTACTGATATTTCTCCCGACAATCTTGACTCCAACTTATACTTCATCCATCTCAGTGTCTCTCATGATGTACTCTGCATATAAGTTAAATAAGCAGGGTGACAATATACAGTCTTGACATACTCCTTTCCCAATTTGGAACCAGTCTGTTCTTCCATATCCGATTCTAACTGTTGCTTCCTGACCTGCATGCAGATTTCTCAGGAGACAAGTAAGGTAGTCTTATATTTCCATCTCTTTAAGAATTTTCCATAGTTTGTTGTGATCTATGTAGTCAAAGGCTTTAATGTAGACAATGAAGCATAAGTAGATGTTTTTCTGGAATTCTCTAGCTTTCTATGATCCAACAGATGTTCTCAATTCGATCTCTGGTTCCTCTGAAGCCTAGCTTGGATAATTTTGAGTATTACACCTTGCTAGCATGTAAGATAAGGGCTATTGTGCAGTAGTTTGAGCATTCTTTGTCATTGCCCTTCTTTGGGATTGGAATGAAAACTGGCCTTTTCCAGTCCTGTGACCACTGCTGAGTTTTCCAAATTTTCTGGCATATTGAGTGCAGAACTTTAACAACATAATCTTTTAGGATTTGGAATAGCTCAGCTGGGATTCTATCACCTCCACTAGCTTTGTAATGATGCTTCCTAAAAGATCCACTTGACTTAACAGTCCAGGATGTCTGGCTCTAGGTGAGTGATCACACCATTGTGATTATCTAGATTATAAAGATTTTTTTAATGGTTCTTCTGTGTATTCTTGCCACCTCTTCTTAATATCTTGTACTTCTGTTCCGTCCATACTGTTTCTGTCCTTTGTTATTATTTATTTATTATTCACATCCCCTTAAAGATGAGCAGACCCTCTCTTCCTGGAAGGCTAACCTCTTTCCTCTCATGGCCTTTTGTAATAGGGACTTTTTCTGATTCCTGTCTCTACCTGGAAGAGACAAGCTCAAGGCTTCAGTTACCTAAAGCTTATCTTTTGCTGTGCAACTATGACCTCTACACTCTACCAAGGGGTAGCAGAATTCTCATTCATCAAGTGAATTAGAAAATACTGTATAGATAAAGAGCTTTGCTCCTCCAGAACCTTGCCAAAGAAATATGGTCCAAGTAAATTACACAAGAAATGATGTGATTCCACAAAGTCTTCATCCATCAGTCACTAGGAATGTCTCTTGACATGCGCTAGTCTTGTTGGAGAATATTTTCCTGAACAAATAAATGCTGTTTTACCTTTGCCAGTCATGGAGATGATATAATAACCACTCCTTATAGAGCCACTGAGTCCTTCCTGAACACTGGCAGCACCCATTTAGACACTACTGATGTACATATCACTCTTGACCTGGAAGTGTTGCTATTTCAATAAGAGAGATAGTGTGATAGAGTTCTGAATCACTCTTGGGTTGCATGAAGGTCTGGATTCCCTGATAGTACTTGAATATTGTTTTGAAATATACCAAATGTCAGTTACTTTTCTAACTACAGTATGAAAATCTTGGTGATAAAGCAAATTATCCCCATAATTCAGTCACTTAAATTCTCATCTTTATAAAATTAGTATCGTGATTTTGACTTTTCAATAGTAAACATAGGTTTTCTCAGATGATGATTACTGAGAAGTCCCTTGAAGACAAATGACTTTTACATATAATATTTAAATATTATTATATTACATAATAAATACAATCAATAAAATAAATTTAACATAGTGTTTCAACACTATTACACCACAGTGTATATATATATATATGCTATTATACATATTGAATATTATTATATGTGATATGAGATATTCTCAAAAAATATTTTGAGTAGAATTTCCTTTGGACAGCCTGATAATTCAGATCAGACAGTCTGGCTCTTAGCATATAATTTGTACATCTTATATCAAGGCATACTCCAACTTCTATTTTCATTCAATACCAAATCAAGATTAGGAGGCATTACTGGTTAACAACTGTCCACTGTGAGCAAGGTGGTGAGGTTGTCATGCAAATGCAAACCTCCTGCTCATCAACAACACTGTGGCATGCTAAGACCTGGCCAAACTTCATTATGATTCCTATACACCCTCTCCCTATTCAAGTCTATGTTGTGGCTCACAGTGGCTCAAACTGTGAAAGAAAAAATGTTACAACTCTTTATATAATCATGCATTTTCCATAATAAACAGAAGTTGCTGATGATTTCTCTCCCATGAAGCTTTCTGATAGCTAATTTGTACTGTGAATCTCAATGGTTTTGTTCCACTATGAAGACATATCTGAAAATACAAATGTTACTTATTCACCTAATTTGCCATTGATAGTGGAACCTTTGCCAGAAACTCAACTTTTTATTTCTCTCTGAGCATAAATGCTTGCCATTAACTCACTACTGATCTTACAAGGTTCTCAGTGGTAGAGATCCACATCTGTGTTTCCTATCAGAGTATATTTAAGGGCCTCTGGCTTCAGATTTTTCTATTTCTTGTGACAAAATTCATAAGAAGTCCGTGCCAGATGTTATCCCTTTGCCTGAAAAGTTAAGTGGCTTGCCAAAATCTCGTGCCTTAATAGAAAATGGTGCAGAAGTTTCTGAGACTTTATGCAAACTTCTTGACAAATAAGGAAGTGTGGGCAAACTGCCAATCGAACAGAACTCAATTCATATTTTTATTTCCTGCCACTTTTTTGGCTGCTTGAACAAAATAATTACTCATTCTCTCGCCTCAGCACATAAACTGACATTCTAGACTTGCATTAAAGACCTGTTAAAAATTTCTTAATGATGTTTTAACTTGTGGGATTTCTTGTTCACATTATGAAAGTGCCATCAAATAACCATTTATTTAATTGGCAATGATAAAAAGGCTTACTTTAACTCCAGCTGTGTGCCTGCATATATGGATGATGACTTTCTCTGAAATATCTTTACAACCATCCCCTAAGTGAGTGGGAGGCCAGCCTGACCCTTTCTGGAGTCAGTGACTGACCATCAGACACCTTGTGATAGAGAAAACATATCATTCCAGGAATAGCTATATTCTGCCTTCTTTCTTTTTTGATATCACCTAATCCAGCTTCAGGCAATTTGGGGATCTAAGCATGATTTAAAAACAAACAAAACAAAACACTTGGAGGTTTTTCTTCCACAATCCTCCAGGTGCTAGATGATGAACTGAGACCAGAACTCAGTTCTATCATGTTCCTAAGCCAAATATGCTATGAAGTCATGAATTTTAACAAAGGCATTTTAAAATTCAAAGGGGTTATTTTACTTATACCCAGCTTCATTCAGCCTGGAACATTTCTTTTAAAAAAGGTATATCCAGGCTTTAGCTTAGACGAAAGAATCATGTCATTAATCCCTTAAAAATGTGGATATTCCTTTTGCATTTTCTGCTGAGCAGGTCTGAGGCCCTGCTAAGAATTTTAGATGACTTCTAGACCTTGTGGTAATAGCTCCACAGAGGCTAAAAGCAAGACTTTTATTGATTTCTTGGCAGTTCTATTTCTACACAACCAAGAGTTTCTAGAGCTCCTGATGTGTAAGATCCATGCCTTCCCTGAGTCCTAAAACTGGAAAAGGGGTAAAATTAGGACAGGGTATTTATTAGTTAGCTGGTCATTGCCTTAAGATGATAGATGTGCTAAAGTGATGATAAGTGTTTATCTGAGCCCCCATACAGTCTTGATTTCCTGCCCAGAGAGGGAACAAATCCAGAACCACAGCTCTTAGGATATATGCACCTTTTATCAAAGGCCTGTCCCCCAACATTTTCAGTGGGTAAAAGAAAGATTTATGTCTTATTTACAGTTTTTCCAAAACCCATATTCTTAGAGTATAGGTATTCTGTAGAATTAAGAAGACATCCATTTCCAAAAGATCCAAGTAATATGGTGGTAAAAAACTATCCTATTATGACTAGATTGAATTTAACCTGAATATTTTATACATACAATCCAATTATATCTATACACATGCAGGCAAATCTATTTATACGTATATATGTACATACAAAATGATTATGTATATAATCAAATCTTGTACATATATATAAAATCAAATCTTGCATATATAATCCAATCTTATGCATAATCAAAGTATAGATAAAATTAAATTATATGAAATCAGATATAATCAAATTATAAAATATAAAATGTATGTGTTAATATATATCTATATATACTGTTAACATTTTATTTTTATTTTTTGAGTTGAAGGGAGATAGATTTTTAAAAATTTTTTATTGGAGTATAGTTAATTTTAAATATTGTTTCTGTTGTACAGCAAAGTGAATCAGTTATACATATATCCATGATTTTTTAGATTCTTTTCCCATAAAGGCCATTACAGAGTATTAAGCATGGTGTCCTGTGCTATATAGTAGGTCCTTATTAGCTATCTATTTTATATATAGTACTGTGTATATGTCAATCCCAGTCTCCCAGTCTATCCTCTCCATCCCCTGGTAGCCATTAATTTGTTTTCTACATCTATGATTCTATTTATGTCTTAAAAATAAGTTCATTTGTACCATTTTTTTAGATTTCATGTATAAGCAATATCATATTTGTCTTTCTCTGTCTGACTTCACTTATTATGACAATCTCTAGGTTCATCTATGTTGCTGCAAATGACATTATTTTGTTCTTTTTATGGCTGAGTAATATTCTGTTGTATAAATGTGCCACATCTTCTTTATCCATTTCTCTGTAGATGGACATTTAGGTTTCTTTTATATCCTGGCCATTGTAAATAGTGCTGCAATGAACATTGGGGTGCATGATCTTTTCAAATTATGGTTTTCTCTAGATACATGCCCAGAAGTGGGATTGCAGGATCATATGGCAGCTCTATTTTCAGTTTTTTAAGGAACCTCCATACTATTCTCCATAGTGGCTGTACCAATTTACATTCCCTCCAATAGTGCAGGAGGGTTCCCTTTTCTCTATACCCTCTTCAGCATTGTTTGTATCAGTGATGGTCATTCTGACCAATGTGAGGTGATACCTCATTGCACTTTTGATTTGCGTTCCTCTAATAATTAGTGATGTTGAGCATGAGCATTTTATATATTTGTAACATTAGTTTAACCATCTTATTTTATATTGTTCTTAACTTGCTTTAATATAAGAACGTCACTGACTTCATAAAACAAAGTAGGCTTCTAGACTGTTCCAACAATAACAGCCCTCTCCCCACAAATCAATAAACCAATATGTAGATTCTGTTAAGGCTAAGTATAGTTGTTCCTATAATATAGAAATAAATGGGGAAAAACACAAAATATAGGTCCATTGAATCCACTGAAACATAGGTTTGCATTAACACTCCATTAATCATGTAATATGTATAAGCCTTCTCTTATAACAGTGGGTCATGGTGATTTGTGTGTCTTTCAATGATTCAATGTTGTATCAAAGCCAATAACTAATAACCCAAAATATTTAAGTTTTTTCTTTCTCTGACACATTGTCACCCAACATTACAGCAAAAATATGCAGATGTTTTTCATGGATTTATCCTCAAAGGGACTCATTTTCCTCTTCAGTTGAGAAGCTTCGGGTCTTTTAGCAGACTTAGGTAATCAGTTGAATTCTTACTATGATATCTCCATTCATATTTCTCTACTGAACCTATACCTCTTACGCATAAATGGTTACACCATCTAAAGTAGTTCATCCCTAAAGGCTATGTGATTCTTTAGCTATTATAAAAGATTCATTTACATTAAAGGTCTAATTATTATTCCACTCTTCTAAAAGAGAAACTTTACCCACCTTTATCTTCAATAGCTCCAGGATTACTACCCTGGACTTCCATCGTTCCTATAAAACCGGGGAGTCTTATCATTGGTATCATTTCTGGCTTAAAAAGAGAATATTCACACAGATCTCAAGATTGTTGAACCTCCTAGGAAATATGGTTAAGGTATGAATGAATGCATTGTATGCAATAGGTGAAAACCATTTCCATTTTTCTGTGGATAGGAATGGA
Organism: Bison bison bison; assembly: GCF_000754665.1. Lineage (NCBI taxonomy): Eukaryota > Metazoa > Chordata > Mammalia > Artiodactyla > Bovidae > Bison > Bison bison. Next base: position 10,866,505 of record NW_011494826.1, on the reverse strand, counting down.
GTCTATTGTCTATTATCACAGTATTAGACTTTTAAATACATGTAAGAGTTGACTCCTCTCGGCCGCCACCCCTGGCCTCAGGCTTGGGGGCATGGGGTAGCTCCTCCCGGCCACCACCCCTGACCTCGGATGCGGGGTAGCTCCTCTCGGCCTTTCCTGTGCCGTCGAAGTCTGGCACTCTCGGCTGCTGACCCTGACCAATATGCCAGCAAATTTGGAAAACTCAGCAGTGGCCACAGGACTGGAAAAGGTCAGTTTTCATTCCAATCCCAAAGAAAGGCAATGCCAAAGAATGCTCAAACTACCACACAGTTGCACTCATCTCACACGCTAGTAAAGTAATGCTCAAAATTCTCCAAGCCAGGCTTCAGCAATATGTGAACCGTGAACTTCCAGATGTTCAAGCTGGATTTAGAAAAGGCAGAGGAACCAGAGATCAAATTGCCAACATCCACTGGATCATGGAAAAAGCAAGAGAGTTCCAGAAAAACATCTATTTCTGCTTTATTGACTATGCCAAAGCCTTTGACTGTGTGGATCACAAGAAACTGTGGAAAATTCTGAAAGAGATGGGAATACCAGACCACCTGACCTGCCTCTTGAGAAATCTGTATGCCGGTCAGGAAGCAACAGTTAGAACTGGACATGGAACAACA
>NW_011494826.1:10834950-10865749 GCF_000754665.1 Bison bison bison | reverse complement strand
ATCTCAATAACCTCAGATATGCAGATGACACCACCCTTATGGCAGAAAGTGAAGAGGAACTCAAAAGCCTCTTGGTGAAAGTGAAAGTGGAGAGTGAAAAAGTTGGCTTAAAGCTCAACATTCAGAAAACGAAGATCATGGCATCCGGTCCCATCACTTCATGGGAAATAGATGGGCAAACAGTGGAAACAGTGTCAGACTTTATTTTTTTGGGCTCCCAAATCACTGCAGATGGTGACTAGCCATGAAATTAAAAGACGCTTACTCCTTGGAAGGAAAGTTATGACCAACCTAGATAGCATATTCAAAAGCAGAGACAATACTTCGCCAACGAAGGTTCATCTAGTCAAGGCTATGGTTTTTCCTGTGGTCATGTATGGACGTGAGAGTTGGACTGTGAAGAAGGCTGAGCGCTGAAGAATTGATGCTTTTGAACTGTGGTGTTGGAGAAGACTCTTGAGAGTCCCTTAGACTGCAAGGAGATCAGCCCTGGGATTTCTTTGGAAGGAATGATGCTAAAGCTGAAACTCCAGTACTTTGGCCACCTCATGCGAAGAGGTGACTCATTGGAAAAGACTCTGATGCTGGGAGGGGTTGTGGGGAGGAGGAGAAGGGGACGACAGAGGATGAGATGGCTGGATGGCATCACTGACTCAATGGACGTGAATCTGAGTGAACTCCGGGAGTTGTTGATGGACAGGGAGGCCTGGCATGCTGCGATTCATGGGGTCGCAAAGAGTCGGACACGACTGAGCGACTGAACTGAACTGAACTGAAGAGTTGACTCCAGACTATAATTAACAAGAGAAGTGGTAGAGATCTCAAGTGTTTGAGACAATATATTAAATAATAAACTTTAGGTAATACTACCATATTGATGAAATTGGCCCAACCAAAGCTTCTTTCTTTCTCTCTGATCAAAATTCTGTATCATCCTTTTTCATACATATACTTAAGGTTTCTTCCATACAACTCAGACAGATTCTGTAACTCTCCTGATATATAAGCTATCTCTTCCTGAAAGTGTTAGTCACTCAGTCATGTCTGACTCTTTGCAACCCCATAGACTGTAGCCCACCAGGCTCCTCTGTCCATGGAATTTTCCAGGCAGGAATACTGGAGTAGGTAGCCATTCCCTTCTCTAAGGATTCTTCCCATTCTTAGGGTAGAACGTGGTCTTTGTCATTACAGGTGGATTTTTTACCATCCGAGCCACCAGAGAAGCCCATCTCTTCCAGAACAGATCTTCAAATTTTCCCTAAGAACATGTCAGGATTTAGTTCTTGTTTTGTGTCTGGAGTAATGAAAGTGTGCTCTTAGAAGCAATTGCCCTAGGTGAAATCCTTTAAAGTGCTTTAAGCAGATTCTTTAGATGAGAAGAGGCTGCTTTCCCAAGCAAACAAAAGTTGGGAGATTTCAGAGAAACACGGTTCTCAGTTTCTTCTACCTAATAAGATGTTCTCATGTCCTGGCTAATGACCTCAACCTATTTCAGCCAGTGCCCTAATATTAGCATAAGATTTGACAAAATAATATATCTCTGCATCCAGCACAATTGGGAGTAGGATCTGATTTTCGATCATGTTTTCACAGCAGCTATGTAAGTAATGGATTCCTTTATGTTCTCTCAGGAAGCTTTCTGAGACTCTCCACCAGTTCCTTCAGCTGAATGTTCAAGCTTGTAGCCTGTGTCTTTTGATAAATTCTTCACATTTAAAGGCAGCCAGTCTACAGTCTGGAGAAGGCAATGGCACCCCACCCCAGTACTGTTGCCCAGAAAATCCCATGGATGGAGGAGCCTGGTAGGCTGCAGTCCATGGGGTCGCTAAGAGTCAGACACGACTGAGTGACTTCACTTTCACTTTCCACTTTCATGCATTGGAGAAGGAAATGGCAACCCACTCCAGTGTTCTTGCCTGGAGAATCCCATGGATGGAGAAGCCTGGTAGGCTGCAGTCCATGGAGTTGCACAGAGTCAGACATGACTGAAGTAACTTGGCAGCAGTCTACAGTCTTCATACTCACCACTGCTCCAATGCCATTAAGTAGCTATGATAATTTTGCTAATTTTCATGTACTGACATGACATCACAGATACCCACCAATAATGTTTTGAGGAACTATGCTATCACTGAAAGTTCTAGATGATTAGCATCCCATTGTCCCTTTGAAAGAGGATATCTATGCCTCATCAAACCCAAACCCTCATTTTCTTTTCTTATTTTCTTGGGGCTGTTTCTGATAACAAATGCTTTATCAGTTATAATTTAGGCTGTAACTAGAAGGAATACTCTGAAAATATTCTGAAGAGAATGTAGTGAAGTGACTACCTGTAGATTATTCCTAATTGAATCATAAAAAGACACTGAGATACTCAAGGATGAGCAAGGTCAGGGAAAAAGTTATTCTTAGGATTTCAGAGGCCATAGAAAAGTAATGTTATCAAAATTTGGTGAGACCTGGAGCATGAATAAAGGGCTTTTTTCCCACTCAAGCTGTTAGAAACTAAGCCTGGTTTATGGAACGGAAGAGATTATAAGAAGCAAAGCCATGTTTTCTTTAAAACAAGTCTTATATAGCAAAGCATCTACCTGTCTGTGTGATATTTGCATGGACCAGACATTTGTGACTCCCTCTTTGTCAGGGTACTCAGGTTTCTCTGCTCAACCTGCCTTTATGAGAGGAGAGTAGTCTGTTGTGCATTCAGTCTCTCTTGCAGCTTACTAGTGAATCATAAACTTGCTTTGGGACAGTTTCCGATCACAGAAGGAGATAAGGAATTAAGACTCACCACATACTGTGTTCATAGTTGGCTGACAAGAATCTGTTTGTATAATTTTCAAAGACTTCCAAGTCAGTTAACAAAAATAGCAGACTCCGCAATCATTATAAACATTATCCTTAACTCATTAAGTTTCCTGTAGTTTCGCCTTCTACTTACACAGCATCCTAATTCACTAAGGAGCTGAATCTAAGTATTGGAATGCTTGTAAGATTTCCAAGATTATGAAATTATTACCCCAATCAGTAGGGCTCCTTTTACTCTCTGACCATCAAGTGGTCTAGAATCTGTATCCATTCGTGTTTCTACTTTTTAGTACCACTTCTGTACCAACTGCTTTAAGAAAACAAAGTAACCCTCAAAAGTGTAGACTGAGACATGTACTTGAGTACAAGTATTTTATCTGAAAATTAATCCCACAGTAGAAGTTTGGAGAAGGAGAAAGAAGGTGAGGAGGAAAAGCTGGTGTTAAGAAGATGAACACGACTAGTGAGGTGCCCTATTCCTCAGAAGACCTTACAGCTCACACGGGATACCTCTCTGTGTAGTTTGACCACTGAAGGCTAGAGCATTGTTAAACTGTCTCCTGCCTCTAATTGGTCAAAATGTTCCTCTGGGGGTGTTAACCATACACTTCTGGGCTCTACTTGCTTAGGTACACAGCAAGATTACTTAGCATTAGGAGACCAAAGGACGCAAAGTGGGAAGATGCCCTCCATTGTAAATGAGGTAATGGGTAAATGTGCTCTTGACAAGAAATAAGTCTGAGCCCCCACGACTGTCCACCACAGTTGAAATCAAGTGGCCAGAAAGGCTATGACAGGGGCACCAGGATTATCTGTATAGATGGATAACTGAGCAGACAAGAAAAGTGTGAATGCAAATGTGAAGAAAAAGGGTGTCATGTCTATTTAAGGTCTGAAAATTTAACACACGTTTTGATAAAGGGGATTTTCCTGAGGCCTCTAAGTGAAAACAGTGTCCTTATATCTGTAGATAAATTCTTTAATGTTGATAGTCTGAGAAAAGGCCAATCACACGTGATACAGAGGTTCTAGCCTTTCAAGAGGAACGCATAAAAGAAGTTAACAAAACTTTTTAATTTTTTACACATACACATTAATTTAAATATTTATTTGGTTCACAGGGTAATTTCAAATTTTATAAAAATCGATTCATAATGGTCAACTCACTAAATGCTATCGTTCAGTTGCTCAGTCATGTGCAACACTTTGCGACCCCATGGACTGCGGCAAGACAGGCTTCCCTGTCCTTCACTTTCTCCCAGAGTTTGTTCAAACTCATGTCCATTGAGTTGATGATGGCATCCAACCATCTTATCCTCTGTCATGCCCTTCTCCTCCTGCCCTCAATCTTTCCCAGCATCAGGGTCTTTTCCATTGAGTTGGCTGTGTGCACGGGTAGCCAAAGTATTGGAGCTTCAGCATCAGTCCTTCCAATGAATATTCAGGGTTGCTTTCCTTTAGGATTTACTCATTTAGGTTTGATCTCCTTGATGTCCAGAGGGACTCTGAAGAGTCTTCTCCAAACCATAGTTCAAAAGCATCAATTCTTTGGTGCTCAGCCTTCTTTATGATCCAACTCTCACATCCATATATGACTATGGGAAAAACCATAGCTTTGACTATACAGATCTTTGTCAGCAAAGTGATATCTCTGCTTTTGAATACACTGTGTAGGTTTGTCATAGCTTTTCTTCTGAGGAGCAAGTGTCTTTTAATTTGTGGCTGCAGTAACTGTCTGAAGTGATTTTGGAGCCCAAGCAAACAGTCTGTCACTGTTTCCATTTTTTTCCCCATCTATTTGCCATGAAGTGGTGGGAACGAATGCCATGATTTTTTTGAATGCTGTATTTGAAGCCAGCTTTATCACTCTCCTCTTTCAAATTCATCAAGAGGCTCTTTAATTCCTCTTCTATTTCTGCCATAAGGGTGGTGTCATCTGCATATCTGAGGTTGTTGATATTGCTCCCAACAATCTTGATTCCTGCTTGTGAATCACCAGCCCAGCATTTTGCATGATGTAGCCTTTGACTCGGAGAAGGCAATGGCAACGGCAACCCACTCCAACACTCTTGCCTGGAGAATCCCAGGGACGGGGGAGCCTGGTGGGCTGCCGTCTATGGGGTCGCACAGAGTCGGAAGCGACTCAACAGCAGCAAGGATTTACTATTGCCATTTTGTTCATTTTTTTCTGTCTGTTTCATAGTTCTTTTGTTCCTTTTGTCCCATCTTGCTATATTCCTATATAAATTGATGATTTTTGTAGTGATATACTTTGCTTCTTTTGCCTTTATCTTCATGTATCTACCATATATTTTCTTTGTGGTTATCAAGACAGTTGCTTAAAATTTCTTATAATAGTCTATTTTAAGCTGGTAGTAACTTAACTTCAATTATAAGCAAAATCTCTACACTTTTATTCTCCTCACTCCACACACACTTTATGCTATTAGTATCAAATTTTAACTCTTTTTAAATTGTGTGTCTAGTTACAAATTTTGTGGTTAAAATTATTTTAAACACTTGTTTATCTTTTATACTAGGATTAAAAGTGATTTATGTACTATTATTACAGTATTACATTATTTTGTGTTTGTCTCTATTTTTGTCTTTACTGGTGAGAATTATATTTTTATATAATCTTGTATTATTTAGCATACTTTTATTTCAACTTGAAAAACTCCCTTTAGCACTTTTTTTTTTCATAATACTACATATTCTGCCTTGGAAATGTATACATTATTAGTAAACCTATCTAGAGCATCTTCATACTTTTTCAATAATGATTCCATTGTATGATGTACTGTGATTTATTCAACCAGTTCCCTGTTAAATAGACCTGTTGGCTCCAAAGTGCTGTTTTATTTATTTATTATTTTTCACCGCACTGAGTCTCCACTGCTGTGTGAAGGTTTTCTCCGCTTGCAGGGAGTGGGGTCTACTCTCCAGCTCTGGTGCATGGGCTTCTACTGTGATGGTGTCTCTCGTTGTGGAGCACAGGCTCTAGGGTGCACAGGCTTCCGTAGTTGTGGTCCATGGGCTTAGTTGGCCCGTGGCATGTGGATCTTCCCCAGTCAAGGTTTGAACCCATGTCCCCTGTACTAGCAGGTAGACTCTTAACCACTGGACACCAGAGAAGTCCCCTTAACACCTTTGTAAGGCAGATCTAGTGATTATACATTCCCTTAGTTTTTGTCTGTCTGGGAGAGTTTTCTAACTCTCAATTTCTGAAGGACAGTTTATATAGGTTTAGTACTTATTGGTTTGCAGATTTTTTTTTTTTCTTTCAACACTTTGAAAATATCATTCCAATCTTTCTTGATATATGTGGTTTCTTCCAAGAAATCTGCTTAATAATCCTATGTTCCCTTTTATGTGATGAGTTATGTTTCACTTGCTGTTTTAGGAATTCTTTTTGCCATTGACTTTTGATAATTTAATGCATCTTGATGGTAATTTCTTTGGGCTTTAGTTGGTTGGATTCTTTAGGTTTCACAAATCTATATGTCTATTGCCCTCCCCATATTTGGAGGGATTTTCAGCTGTTATTCTTTAATATTTGTGTCTCTGTCTCTCACTCTCTCCTTCTTGCTCCCAAATGTGTATACTGTTTTGTTTAATGGTATCTCATAAATTCTGTAGGTTTTCTTCACTCTTTAAATACCTTTTTTTCTTGTTGTTTCTCTGGCAGTACAGTTTACAATGACTTGTCTTCAAGTTTGTTCATTGTTTCTTCTGCTACATTGAGTCTGTTTTTGAAGTTCTCTGTTATTTTTTTGTTTATTTGATTGATTTTAATCTACTCATTGCATTCTTCATCTCCAGAGTTTCTGGATTTGCCTTTTTTTTTTTTTTTATGGTTTCTGTCTTTGTTGAACTTCTCATTTTGTTCATGAACTTTTTAAAAATTTAATTTAGTTGTCTACATGTATTCTCTTGTAATTTACTAAACTTTTAAAAGTAACTATTCTTAACTCTGTGTCAAACATTTCACAGATTTCTGTAAGTTCTTTTATTGGAGATTTATGTTGTTCCTTTAGTGGAATCATGTTTCCTGATTCTTCATGGCTCTGTAGCCTTGTGTTATCTGACATTTCAATAAGCAGTTACTACTCCCAGGTTCTATAGCGTGGCTTTAGCAGGGAAAGTCCTCCACCAGTCACTCTGGCCCCAAACTCTGTGCAGGCTGATTGGTAGAATCCACAGGTAGACCACGTGGGACCCAATGCTGGGGCCTGTGGGTATGCAGACCAAGTGCTAGGGTCTGTGAGTAGACAGTCCTGGTGCCAAAGTCTGTGAGCAGGTGGTCCATGGGCAAGCAGGTCTGCTGCTGGGAGCCACAGGCCAGAGGTTGAGATCCATGTGCTAGTTGTTGAGAGCCCTCGTCCTTTTTCTTTGTTTTTTAGCTGCCCCCCAGCTCTCTAGCTATGTGTTAGTGTTCTGGGTGAGGTATGATAGAAGCAAGACTCTCAAGTAACACTCCCAAAAAGCTGAGGAATCAGATGTGCATTTCAGTTTTTCTTTCCCCCATTGGAAACCTATGTGCTAAGGGGAGCTCTGTTGGTACTGTGCTATTCTGCTTTGGAGGAGGAATAACATCGGTAAAATGAAACTGTCCTTCTTAAACTTTTTGATCCGTCTTTCACAATTCTGTGCTCTACTCAACCATCTCGTAGATTCTAGATTCTCCTAGACTGCTCATGAAAATATTTTCAGTGGTGGATGGTTTTTAAATTCATATTTTGTGTGCAACAAGGACTAAAATCTCTCTCCAGTCCCATAATCATGATGATATTGCTCTAATTTAAAGATATTTCAATCATTCAAAGAACCTTCTTTGATCTCAGTGGGGTAAAATTAGAAATCTATAGCCAGAAAGAAAACTGGAAAATCCAAATACACGGAAATTAAGTAACATACTCCTAAATAACCAATGGGTTAAAGAAGATATCACAACTGAAAACAAGAAATACCATGAGACAATTAAAAAAATATCACAATATACCATAACCTAAGGGATGACACAAAGGCAGTATTCAGAGGGAAATTTACTACTGTAAAACCTATGTTAAAAAGAAAAGGAGAAAATAGCTAAATCAATTACCTAACCTTACACCTTAAGTAACTATAATAAAGTAAAAAAAAAAAAAAAAAAACTAAATGCAAAGCTAGCAGAAAGAAGAGACTCATAAAGATTAGAATTCAGATAAACAAAATACAGAATAAAAAGGAAATAGAGAAAACCAATAAACCCAAAAGCTGTTTCTTTGAAAAGATAACAAAATGACAAATATTTAACTAGACTGACCAAGAAAAAAAGAAGACTCAAGTTACTAAAGTCAGAAATGAATGTGGAAGCATTACTACAGACTTTATGGGGGAAAATATTATAAGAGAATATGATTAGGCTAAAAACAAGCAAAAATACTGAGACTATAATCAAAAAGTTTTCAATAAAAGCCCAGGACAGATGACATTACTGGTGAAGTCTGCCAAACATTTAAAGAATTAACACCAACAATGGATTCTTAGTTATGATACCAAAAGTACAAGTAACAAGAAAAAAAATTGGACTTCACCAAAATTAAAAATGTTTGTGGATCAAAGTATACTATCAGGAAGGTGAAAATACAACATACAGAATAGGAGAAAATATTTGCAAATCATATATCTCATAAGTTCTAGTTTATGGAATATATAAAGAACTTTTACAATTCAAAACATAAAGATAAATGTTGTTGTTGTGTTCATTGCTAAGTCATGTCTGACTCTTTGAGAGTCCTTAGACTGCAGCATACCAGGCTTCTCTGTCCTCCACTATCTCTTGGAGTTTGCTTAATTTCATATCCATTGAGTCAGTGATGCTATCTAACCATCTTAGCCTCTGACACACCCTTCTCCTTTTGCTTTCAGTCTTTCCCAGCATCAGGCAGGGTCTTTTCCAATGAGACGGCTTTTCACATCAGGTGGCCAAAGTATTGAAGCTTCAGCTTCAGCATCAGTCCTTCCAATGAATATTCAGGGTTGATTTCCTTTATGACTGAGTGGTTTGATCTCCTTGCAGTCCAAGGGACTCACAAGAGTTTTCTCCAAAACCACAATTTAAGAGTATTAATTCTTTGGCACTCAGCCTTCTCTGTGTTCCAACTCTCACATTTGTACATGACTACTGGATAAATCATGAAGTGATAGGACCGGATGCCATGATCTTAGTTTTTTGAATATTGATAAGCCAACTTTTTCACTCTCCTCTTTCACTTTCATCAAGAGGCTCTTTAGTTCTTCTTTGCTTTCTGCCATAAGGGTGGTGTCATCTGCATGTCTGAGGTTATTGATATTTCTCCCAGCAATCTTGATTACAGCTTCTGCTTCATCCAGCCTGGCATTTCACCTGATGTACTCTGCATATAAGCTGAATAAGCAGGGTGACATTATAGAGGCTTGACGTATTCCTTCCATGATTTAGAAACAGTCTGTTGTTCCATGTCCAGTTCTAACTGTTGCTTCTTGACCAGCACACAGATTTTTCAGGAGGCAGGTCAGGTGGGCTCGTATTCTCATCTCTTGAAGAATTTTCCATAGTTTGTTGTGATCCACACAGTCAAAGGCTTTGGTGTAATCAATAAAACAGAAGTAGATGTTTTTTCTGGAACTTTCTTGCTTTTTTGATGATCCAACAGATGTTGGCAATTTACTATCTGGTTCCACTGCCTTTTCTAAATCCAGCTTGAACATCTGGAAGTTCATGGTTCACATACTGTTGAAGCATGGGTTGGAGAATTTTTAGCATTACGTTGCTAGCATGTGAGATGAGTGCAATTGTGCAGTAGATTGAGCATTCTTTGGTATTGCCTTTCTTTGGGATTGGAATGAAAACTGACCTCTTCCATGATCCCCTCTTGGCAAATAGATGGGGAAACAATGGAAACAGTGAGAGACTTTATTTTTGGGGAGCTCCAAAATCACTGCAGATGGTGACTGCAGCCATGAAACTAAAAGATGCTTGCTCCTTGGAAGAAGAGCTATGACCAACCTAGACAGCTTATTTAAAAAGCAGAGACATTACTTTGCCAACAAAGGTCCATCTAGTCAAAGCTATGGTTTTTCCAGTAGTCATGTAAGGATGTGATAGTTGGATCATAAAGAAAACTGAGCACTAAAGAACTGATGCTTTTGAACTGTGGTGTTGGAGAAGACTCCTGAGAGTCCCTTGGACTGCAAGGAAATCCAACCAGTCAATCCTAAATGAAATCAGTCCTGAATATTCATTGGAAAGACTGATGCTGAAGCTGAAACTCCAATACTTTGGCCACCTGATGTGAACAACTGACTCATTGGAAAAGACCCTGATTCTGGGAAAGATTGAAGGTGGGAGGAGACAGGGACGACAGAGGGTGAGATGGTTGGATGGTATCCCCAACTTGATAGACATGAGTTTGAGTAAGCTCCAAGAGTTGGTGATGAACAGGGAAGCCTGGCGTGTTGCAGTCCATGGGGTTGCAGAGTCGGACACAACTGAGTGACTGAACTGAACTGAACAAGTATTGGAGGTCCACATTTAAAACTGTCTAAAACTGAACTAAACTGGAAAAATCATAGTTTCGACTATACAGACCTATGTCAGCAAAGTGATGTCTCTGTTTTTTAATATGCTGTTTATGTTAGTCATAACCTTCCTTCCTAGAAGCAAGCATCTTTTAATTTCATGATTACAGTTATATTCCACAGTGATTTGGGAGCCCAAGTAAACAAAATTTTTCACTGCTTCCCCTTTTTCCCCATTTATTTGTCAAGAGGTGATGGGAACAGATGCCATGATCTTAGTTTGTTTAATATTGAGTTTCAAGCCAGCTTTTTCACTCTCCCCTTTCATCTTCAACAAAAGGTTCTTTAGTTCCTCTTTGCTTTCTGCAGTTATGGTGCTATCATCTGCATATCTGAGGTTGTTGATATTTCTATCAGTCTTGATTTCTGCTTGTGATTCATCCCGCCCAGCATTTCCCATGATGTACTCTGCATAGAAGTTAAATAAGCAGGGTGACAATATATAGTCTTGTCATATTCCTTTCTCAATTTTGAGTCAGTCTATCATTTCATGTCTGGTTCTAACAGTTGCTTCTTGACCTGCATATAGGTTTCTCAGGAGACAGGTAAGGTGGTCTGCTACTCCCATCTCTTTAAGAATTTTCCACAGTTTGTTGTGATCCACACAAAGGCTTTAGCATATTCAATGAAGCAGAAATAGATATTTGTTTCTGAAATCCCCTTGCTTTCTCCATGATTTACTCCATGAGTGAATGTTGGCAATTTGATCTGTGGTGGTTCTGTCTTTTCTAAACCCATCTTGTACATGTGGAAGTTCTTGGTTCACATATTGCTTAAGTCTCACTTGAAGCATTTTGAGCATAACCTTGCTAGCTTGTGAAGAGCACAATTGTGTGGTAGTTTGAACATTCTTTAGTATTGTCTTTCTTTGGGATTGGAATGAAATCTGACCTTTTCTAGTCCTGTGGCCACTGCTGAATTTTCCAAATTTGCTGGTATATTAAACACAGTACTTTAATAGCATCATCTTTTAGGATTTTAAATAGATCAGCTGTAGTTCCATCACTTCCACTAGCTTCGTTTGTAGTAATGCTTCCTAGGGCCCAAGACAAACTACTCAATTAAAAATAGATAAAGAAATTCAACAAACATTTCTCCAAAGAAGATATACAAATGGCTGACAAACACATGAAAAGATAGTCCACACTGTTAGTCACTTGTGAAATATAAATCAAGCCACCATAGGATACATGCACATTACTTTACACCTCCTAGGATGGCTATTAATAAAAAAGAAAAGAAAGAAAAATCCAAGTGGTTTCAATATATAAAGAAATTGAAAATCTTGTACACAGCCAATGCAAATGTAAAATATTAAATGCCAGGAAATAGTAAAGCCACTGTTAAAAACTTTGGCACTTTTCTTCAAAAGTTAAATATAAACTTACCACATGATTCAATGATTCTGCTCCTAGATATATACTCAAATACAGACAAACATGTATTCTGCTGCTGCTGCTGCTAAGTCGCTTCAGTCATGTCCAACTCTGTGCGACCCCATAGATGGCAGCCCACCAGACTCCCCCATCCCTGGGATTCTCCAGGCAAGAACACTGGAGTGGGTTGCCATTTCCTTCTCCAATGCATGAAAGTGAAAAGTGAAAGGGAGTCACTCAGTCGTGTCCGACTCTTAGCGACCCCATAGACTGCAGCCTACCAGGCTCCTCCATCCATGGGATTTTCTAGGCAAGAGTACTGGAGTGGGGTGCCATTGCCTTCTCTGAATATGTATTCTAGCCAATACTAATATACAAGTGTTCATAGAAGCATTATTTACAATCAGCTCACTTCAGTCACTCAGTTGTGTCCAATTCTTTGTGACCCCATGTACTGCAGCATGCCAGGATTCCCTGTCCATCACCACCTCCTGGAGTTTACTCAAACTCATGTCCACTGAGTCAGTAATGCCATCCAACAATCTCATCCTCTGTCATCCCATTCTCTTCCTGCCTTCAATCTTTCCCAGCATCAGGGTCTATTCACATGAGTCAATTCTTCATATCAGATGGCCAAAGTATTGGAGTTTCAGCTTCAGCGTTAGTCTTTCCAATGAATATTCAGGACTGATTTCCTTTAGGATTGACTGGTTGGATCTTCTTGCAGTCCAAGGGACTCTCAAGAGTCTTATCCAACACCACAGTTCAAAAGCATCAGTTCTTTGGTGCTTAGCTTTTTTTATAGTCCAACTATCACATCCTTACATGACTACTGGAAAAACCATAGCCTTGACTAGACAGACCTTTGCTGGCAAAGTAATGTCTCTGCTTTTTAATAAGCTGTCTTGGTTGGTCATAACTTTTCTTCTGAGGAGCATTATTTACAATAGCCCAACCTAAATAGCCATCAACTAGTAATGGGATAAACACTGTGATGTATATTCATACAACGGAGTGCTAGTCATAAAAGGGGATGAAGTGCTGAACATGCTACAACATGAACTTGAAAAACATTATGCTAAATTAAAGAAGTTAGACACAAAAAGTCATATATTGCATGATTCCATGTATATGAAATATCCTAATGTTTCCCTCTCTCCTCAGCATCTGAATAGATGGAGACTGAGAGGCAAGTCAGTCAGTTTCCCTGGAATACCACCCTAGATTAGACAAACTGAATTTGTCTGGTATATATTATGAGAAACTTCCTTTTTGGTGCCTAGGTCTTATTTCCTTGACATAAAGGACTTTCTGCGATAATCATCTCTAAAAGGGTCTGGCTTCCAAAATGTATTGCTCCATCAGGAGACTGGATGGGCTGTCAGTTTTACTTAGAAAGTCTTCATAACTCTCTCTCCAAGTGATTTCCTTGTTTCCGCCCCACCTCCTGAAAATATCCATTTAGTTAGTAGATGAACATCATTTGATATGTGACCCATGAGCATCAGTTTGTAGATCTGGAGCAGGCTTGCATCATGGACAGGGAAAGAGACAAAACAAACCAGCATTGTAAATGGCTTCTCTATGCCATATGTACAAAGGGTAGAAAAGCAAGGTTAAAATATGGACCTATGAGTGTTCTAGAAATGAACTATAAGTATCCTTATGCAACTTCCCCGGAAATAAGTTCTTGATCCTATAGAGAAGGAGCAGAGGGGTGGTGCCTCTGACACCTCTCTTACTCCCCTAGCAGCTTGCAAGTAGCTATATGTGCACCTTATGAGGAGGAGGGATCATCTACAAGTGTGCACATTAAACTTTCAATGAGGGCGTCTCAGTTCAGTAATGCCTCAGAAGCACTGTGGTTGGCTTCTTAGTAAAGGGTATTATATAGCTTAATGGAAAAATCTGGGAGGCCTGAGACTGTTTTTAACTTTCTTAACATAATCTGATATAAACTTCTAAATTACTTTGAGGCAGTTTTAGTATAACTGACTACTTTTTTGCCTTTGGCCCAACATGATTATCTAATCTTGGCTGATGTGTGAGAGGATCAGCTTCTGTGGAATAAACTTATATAAAAACAATGCCAGAGAAATAAATGAGAAACTGGAACAAATCAGTGCATGGCCTCCCAATTAGGATCCTCTCTGGGGCCATTCAGAAAACAAAGCAAATAGGCCATTCTGCCTGCTGAGAATAATTCCGGCAAGATCCCATCGTCTCCCTGTTCCAAGGCCAGAATTGCCAGTTTTCCACAAGAGGCATTTATAGGGAAATATATTGTTGACTTCTGTGCCTCTGTAAATGATAGTCTGCATTGAAATAGCCTATTTCCTGAACCATCTGACAAGTGGTGTTGATTAGCAGGCACATGTGAAACTTGGGACCTTTTATGTACAGATGTTTGTTGAGACTTCTGCCCTCACATCACTGTAACAAACTGATCAGAGTGAGGAACAAAATGTTCATGATAGGGTTTACTCAGGACTTCTGGAACACCTCTGGCTTTAGGTCTCAGTGTTCAGAATTTTTACTGCAATATGTCTATGCCACTTGCCCGTGTATGAAGTTCCATTTAACCTATTCCAATCTGAGTGGAGAGCATGACTTCATTAGTTCTGTTTTTCAGTCAGGGTTTAAATCTCTGACCGTATGGACAGTTTCTTTTTCTCTTGGTGACTGATTCTGTGCTTATTCTCTGTGCTTGTACACAGGTCTTGACTGAGGCTCATTCTTAGGGCTAATAGATACGGTCAAAGATGAAGATGATTGATTCACTGTCTTTACATTGCAACCTCCTTAATCACTATTCACAGTTAAGGAGATGTTAACCAAATAAACATCAGGAGTGAAGGTCAAACCCTGCCTCTGGGAGAAGGAAGTCTCTGGGAGGGACTCTGAGAGTATTGAACATGAAGATATAAGCTCTAGAATATCTAAAGGGTACCTGAAAAATAAACACTCATCTGACACATTGTCAAAGAAAGTAGTGCCCATAAGCCTCTATTAACAATGATACAATTTGTGGGAATTCCCTGGTAGTGCAGTGGTTAGGACTCCACACTTTCACTGTCCAGGGCCCACGTTCAATCCCTGATTAGGGGAACTAAGATCCCACAAGCCATGCCAAGAATCCATGATACAATTTGAGTAATATGAGCTATTATTCAAGTCTACATGCACAGTTTATATAGACCAGTATAGAAACACAGGATATAGACTGGAAAATACCTTGTATTCTTCCTAAAGATCTCCTTTGCTTGCTGGTTTAGGGTCAAGTGAAGGAGGTGGTATACTCTAAGAAAGAGTGCCCATAATATTTGTAACCTCAAGCTTGACATAGAAACCAAAATAGCGAGAAGTATCTGACAAATATGACAAAAGGTAAGCTACAGGCACATTTTCTGAACAAAGCTCTACATTGTGAAGAAAGCACGATCCAAGAAATCTATTTGAAGTTTCTCAAAGAGACATCATCAATACTGCAGTGTAAAAGAACTTTATTTACCTGGGTGGGAAAAGTTGGAAACTGCGTGGCACTCTGGTAGAAAGCCCTTTGTTTTGACTTGCAAGATTCTCTTACGTAAGCTCTCAATGCCACTCAGCACCAGGACCACCATTCTCTCATTATTTGCCAAGGAAACCCAGATTGTGCTACCTACCATTATGTGAAGTAATTTTTTTTCTTTTTAAAGCCTTTTTACCATTTTTACCTTTTGTGTCAGAAATAACAGTACTAAAAGTTTCATTTGAGTATCTTAACATAAGTTGAAGCTAAAGGTAAGATAATACCAGGTTCTATTACCCTTTTTCATATTTTCTACAAGCCTGCCTAAATGGTTTATTCCAGGTAGACAGCTAACATTTGAGTCACCTGGGGAGAGCAAAGTGTTACAGCATGCACACAGGAATGCTGCCTTTTCATTCACCATGCTGCTTTTATTGCTATCAGGGTACCAGGAACTTAGGAGGGTCTGTCCCATGTGCTCTGGTGGTGAATGATAAACCTTCGTGGGCTGCCACACAAACGGCAGAAGACACTGGAATGAGGGGAAAGAATGAAGGTTGATCAGATATATTTCTGGGACTGTAATCAATATTCCCCTCAGGTGGATATTGCTGGGTCCACCATAAAGATAGGAACTAGGCCTTTCTCTGGAGGTTTTCCCTCAAAACAAGTACCACGGCCAAGGTTTTGTATTTATCCTTAGGCTGCTGTGGAATATCTTATTCTCTTTGTGAAGAGTTCCTTTGCCACTTGTTTGGAGCCATGTGA
This sequence comes from Bison bison bison, assembly GCF_000754665.1. NCBI lineage: Eukaryota > Metazoa > Chordata > Mammalia > Artiodactyla > Bovidae > Bison > Bison bison. The sequence continues at coordinate 10,849,684 of NW_011494826.1, read as the reverse complement.
AGCAGGTAGCAGGCTCTAAAGAGGAGGATGAGAGGGTATTAAGGAATGTAAATCCCCTCATGGGAAGGAAGACAAACTGTTCTCCTAGAAGCAGGGGTTCTAACTCTCAAAGTCACTCAATGTAGAATTCCCCCCTTCTGTCTAGGGAGATATCCAGTAGGAAAGTATATCAGAACCTAGAGCTTTTTGCAGCTCTTTTAGTAATAAAACAACCAGGAGCTTTTATTAAAACTCACATGGCTGTTCCAGGTTCAATGCACAATACTGGTTGCTTGGGGCTGGTGCACTGGGACGACCCAGAGGGATGGTATGGGGAGAGAGGAGGGAGGAGGGTTCAGGATGGGGAACATGTGTATACCTGTGGCAGATTCATGTTGATATATGGCAAAACCAATACAATATTGTAAAGTTAAAAAATAAAAGAAAATATAAAAAAAAAGAAAAAAGAAAAAAAACTCACATGGCTGTCAGGATCACTGTCATGATCATTGGCTAACCTTTGGAAGCAGTAGGGTATGGTGGTCAAGAATAAGAGTTCTATGGTGACCAGGAGGTAAGGGTAGGAAAAGGGATAGAGAGTTTGGGTGGACGTGCACGCACTGCTGTATTTCAAATGGATGACCAATAAGGACCTACTATATATAGCACAGGGAACTCTGCTCAATGTTATGTAACAACCTAAATGGGAAAATGTATAACTGAATAACTTTGCTGTACACCTGAAACTATCAATATCGTTAATCAACTGTACTCCAATAGAAAATAAAAAGTTAAAAAGAAATGAGTTCTGGAATCAGAGTTGAAATTCTAGCTTCATGGTTTGCACAAGATTATATAGCTTAAGTTAGTCTTCATGGCTCAATTGCCTCTTCTTCCAAATGAAGGTAATAGTACCTAGTTTCTATGCTTCTGAAGATTACTGAGAGGGACTGCCCTGGTAATCCACTGTTTAAGACTTCACCTCCCATTGCAGGGGATGCAGGTTCAATCCCTGGTCAGGGAGGTAAGATCCCACATGCCTTATGGTAAAAAAACAAACAAACAAAAAAAAAACATAAAACAGAAGCAATATTGAAACAAAATTCAATGAAGGCTTTAAAAGTAGTACACAGTAACAACAACAACAAATCTAAAAAAGAAAATAAGATGGAGGGCTTCCCTGGTGATCCAATGGTTAAGACTCCACACTTCCAATGCAGAGGGCACGGGTTAGCTTCTTGGTCAGGGAACTAAGATTCCCACATGTCGCATAGCCAAAAAATCAAATTACCTTTTTTTAATTTTAAAAAATAACATGAGATAAAATAATCATCATATTACATGCATGCTAAGTCGCTTCAGTCATGTCCAACTATTTGCAATCCAACGAGGTTTAGTCCATCAGGCTCCTCTGTCCATGAGATTCTCTAGGGAATACTGACTGGAGTGGGCTGCCATGCCTTCTTCTAGGGAATCTTCCTGACCTAGGGACTGAACTCATATCTCCTGTGCTTCCTGCATTACAGGCAGATTCTTTACCACTGAACTACCAGGGAACCCCATAGTCATGAAATTGGTTAGCTTCTATCAGTATTGAGTCCAGCAAGTGTTAAATTTGACAAGCCAATGGATTAGTATTAGTTAATCTTTTAACCAATTGGCTATTGTTTTTTGGGTTCATATATACTACCAAGGGGCTTCCTTATAGCTCAGACGGTAAAGAATATGCCTGCAATGCAGGGGACCCCAGTTCGATCCCCAGTTCGGGAAGATGCCCTGGAGGAGGGAATGGCAACCCACTCCAGTATTCTTGCCTGGAGAATCCCATGGACAGAGGAGCCTGGTAGGCTACCGTCCATGGGGTCACAAAGAGCTGGACATGACTGAGCAACTAACATTACTACTACCAAGGATCAGCTATTCAGATGAGATTCAACATGAATTACTTAAGGGAATCAATACACCTTCAATCAAATGTGACTGTGGAGAGTGAGAGAATGTGCACAGCTCTGACTTTTATTACCTTCTGAAGTACTTTCTGGTGGCAGACATGCCAGAGAGTCAAGCAATGCTCAAATTTCTTCCTTACATGAGATCATGTGAAAATATATCATTTTGGGCAGTGGGGTTGAGACCCAGGCTTTCCCTTCTTTCTGAGGAGGCCTTTTACTGGAACTGAAGGTAAATGAAAATTCTCCATTCGGTTGAGGCATATCCCTGCTTTAGACAAACTTCAAGCAGCTGCTAAAGAAGTCCTATTAATCACACTGAAATACAATACATATTTCCATGATGCTAAGATTTTGGAATTCCCTAATAGATGACTTTGATGGGATGAAATAGAGTCATTAACATGGCTATAGAAATCTAGCTTCCCCAGGATAAGGTGCCATTATATATGAAAACATTTCATTGATAATTTAAAAAATTGTCACAGTGTAGAGTTGTCTAGCACTTTTATTTCACCTGACATTGTTTAAGACTAATTTGTGTATTTTCACATATGTCTATCATTCATTCATTTTTACTACCTTATAACATTCCTCAATTTTTTTTTTTTCCTTCGGGCTACTTTAGTGTCCTTATAGAAATGGTAATTCTGAGAAGGTAAAGACTGACTGTATTTAGTTGTAAAGGCAAACAAATCCTGTCAGACAATTTTGACATTCTGCTTGATATTTTAAAATCAAAAACCCATTTCTACTAGGGCTAAAAAATAAGTCTGACACTGTTTCCACTGTTTTCCCATCTATTGGAATTCCACAATGGAAACAGTGTCAGACTTTATTTTGGGGGGCTCCAAAATCACTGCAGATGGTGACTGCAGCCATGAAATTAAAAGATGCTTACTCCTTGGAAGAAAAATTATGACCAACCTAGACAGCATATTTAAAAGCAGAGACATTACTTTGCCAACAGAGGTCCATCTAGTCAAGGCTATGGTTTTTCCTGTGGTCATGTATGGATATGAAAGTTGGACTGTGAAGAAGCTGAGCACCGAAGAATTCATGCTTTTGAACTGTGGTGTTGGAGAAGACTCTTGAGAGTCCCTTGGACTGCAAAGAGATCCAACCAGTCCATTCTGAAGGAGATCAGCCCTGGGATTTCTTTGGAAGGAATGATGCTGAAGCTGAAACTCCAGTACTTTGGCCACCTCATGCAAAGAGTTGACTCATTGGAAAAGTCTCTGATGCTGGAAGGGATTGGGGGCAGGGGGAGAAGGGGACGACAGAGGATGAGATGGCTGGATGGCATCACTGATTTGATGGATGTGAGTCTGAGTGAACTCTGGGAGTTGGTGATAGACAGGGAGGCCTGGCGTGCTGCAATTCATGGCATCACAAAGAGTCGGACATGACTGAGTGACTGAACTGAACTGAACTAGGGCTAAGGATATTTTTCTTGGCTGATGCACCATAGTCTGAAATTATTTAATATGAATTGTTGGAATATACCTTGGGAGCTACATCTCTAATTCTATATGACTCCAACTAGTCTTGGCAGCACATTAAGACCTAATGTGATTTGTTCTATAGTTAATTATACTATGTGTTGGGAACTTACCAAGTCAGGTCTGATGGAAGAGTATGAATAGCCTTGAAGAAGGAAACAGCAGGAGGAGGCCATAAAATTCCATATAGTTCAGTTTGTCCTGAATACAATCTCAGAGCTCTGTGTTAACTCCAAGTAAATCAAATAGAAAATCTTTTATGTTAATAACCAAGCCAGTTCACCTCAGGAGTGCTTCCATATATGGTCTTATGCTTCTCCTCAGCTTGCTAAAACTCATCTTGGAGCTCTTTCCATGTCACGTCTTGGCCACTGATCAGTAGCTATGATGGTAGCAGAGGAAATGATATATTAAGAAAGTTAAGTCTGTTTACAGTAGAAGAAACTGATTTAGTTGGAAAGGGAGGAGCTGTATGTTAATTGGACTGCAAAAGTTTTTCTTTAATGTGAAAATTTTAATTACACTGGCACTAAATGCATAAATTACCTCCGATTATCTTGCAATAAGAGATTTTTCCTTTTATATCTGATCCGTGGTTATCATAAAATAGTGAACAGACTAGTTAATTTAAAGATGCCTTTTTAATATCACATGGCACCATATTTTGGATTTCCTAGACCTCTAGGGCTTAGAGAGGTTTTATGATAAACTCATCCAAATTAGGTATATGCAACTTTTGGCTCAGACAGTAAAGAATCCACCTGCAATGTGGTAACCCTGGGTTCAGTCCCTGGGTTGGGAAGAGCCGTGGAGAAGAGAATACCCACTCCAGTATTCTGGCTTGGGAAACTCTGTGGACAGAGGAGCCTGAAAGCTTCAAATTTTGGGCTTCCCTTGTGGCTTAGCTGGTAAAGAATCCACCTGCCACCCACTCCAGTATTCTTGCCTGGCAAATTCCATGGACCATATAGTCCATGGGATTGTAAAGAGCTGGACATGACTGAGTGACTTTCACTTCACTTCACTTCAGGGTACCTCAGACCACTGGATCTACATTAAATCTAATGGTGACTAATAACATCTCTTTGCCACATACCACACTATATATATTATTTTATTTGTCTGCTTTTAATTATTTCAACAACTCACTGTAGGGTGGCATTTCCATTTAATCAAAGAGGAAGCTAAAGCTTATCATCAAAAGATGTTATTTTTTTTTATTTTATTTTAGCTTTAAACTTTACAATATTGTATTGGTTCTGCCATATATCAAAATGAATCCGCCACAGGCATACATGTGTTCCCCATCTTGAACCCTCCTCCCTCCTCCCTCCCCATACCATCCCTCTGGGTCATCCCAGTGCACCAGCCCCAAGCATCCAGTATAGTGCATCGAATCTGGACTGGCGACTCGTTTCATATATGATATTATACATATTTCAATGCTATTCTCCCAAATCATACCACCCTCTCCCTCTCCCACAGAGTCCAAAAGACTGTTCTATACATCAGTGTCTCTTGCTGTCTCGTATACAGGGTTATCATTACCATCTTTCTAAATTCCATATATATGCGTTAGTATACTGTATTGGTATTTTTCTTTCTGGCTTACTTCACTCTGTATAATAGGTTCCAGTTTCATCCACCTCATTAGAACTGATTCAAATGTATTCTTTTTAATGGCTGAGTAATACTCCATTGTGTATATGTACCATAGCTTTCTTATCCATTCATCTGCTGATGGACATCTAGGTTGCTTCCATGTCCTGGCTATTATAAACAGTGCTGTGATGAACGTGTCTCTTTCCCTTCTGGTTTCCTCAGTGTGTATGCCCAGCAGTGGGATTGCTGGATCATAAGGCAATTCTATTTCCAGTTTTTTAAGGAATCTCCACACTGTTCTCCATAGTGGCTGTACTAGTTTGCATTCCCACCAACAGTGTAAGAAGGTTCCCTTTTCTCCACATCCTCTCCAGCATTTATTACTTGTAGACTTTTGGATCGCAGCCATTCTGACTGGCGTGAAATGGTACCTCATAGTGGTTTTGATTTGCATTTCTCTGATAATGAGTGATGTTGAGCATCTTTTCATGTGTTAGAATCAATATAGTGAAAATGAATATACTACCCAAAGCAATTTATAGATTCAATGCAATCCCTATCAAGCTACCAATGGTATTCTTCACAGAGCTAGAACAAATAATTTCACAATTTATATGGAAAAAACCTCGAATAGCCAAAGCTATCTTGAGAAAGAAGAATGGAACTGGAGGAATCAACCTGCCCGACTTCAGGCTCTATTACAAAGCCACAGTCATCAAGACAGTATGGTACTGGCACAAAGACAGAAATATAGATCAATGGAACAAAATAAAAAGCCCGGAGATTAATCCATGAACATATGGACACCTTATCTTTGACAAAGGAGGCAAGAATATACAATGGATTAAAGACAATCTCTTTGACAAGTGGTGCTAGGAAAACTGGTCAACCACTTGTAAAAGAATGAAACTAGACCACTTTCTAACACCACACACAAAAATAAACTCAAAATGGATTAAAGATCTCAATGTAAGACCAGAAACTATAAAACTCCTAGAGGAGAACATAGGCAAAACACTCTCCGACATACATCACAGCAGGATCCTCTATGACCCACCTCCCAGAATATTGGAAATAAAAGCAAAAATAAACAAATGGGACCTAATTAAACTTAAAAGCTTCTGCACAACAAAGGAAACTATAAGCAAGGTGAAAAGACAGCCTTCAGAATGGGAGAAAATAATAGCAAATGAAGCAACTGACAAACAACTAATCTCAAAAATATACAAGCAACTCCTACAGCTCAACTCCAGAAAAATAAATGACCCAATCAAAAAATGGGCCAAAGAACTAAATAGACATTTCTCCAAAAGATAATATTGTTAACTTTGCTCATAATTGGTAAATTCTAAATCAGAGATTTTCTAATAGGAAACACTATGAGAGGTTAAAACAATGATTATGAAAAGATGGAGGATATAAAGCCACATTGGCCCTGAGGACAGGTAAAAGAATTTAGAATTAATGGGTTCACCAATTAGATTCTCCAGAAGTAAATTTAAGATGAAGTTTAGGGTATGCAGTGTTTATTAGGGGTTGACATCTATGAAAGAAAGATTAGAAACAGGATTGGGAGGAGGAAAATGTTTATTGCAATGCAGGTACAACAGAGGCTCAACCTCCCTGGTGATTGAGCTCTCAAGAAAGTATCGCCTATCAGCAGTGTCCATCATTGTTCCCAAATGACTATGCCCCATTCAGTCTCCAGACATAGGCTTTCCCAGGAAGGGTGTGAGCTTGGGTGAATTGGGTCTCAGCAGTTAATACAGAACCTAAAGAAGCTGATTACTGGAGGCTTTCTGGGACCCCCACGTTTCCAGTAGCTGGCAGAAAGTTTTCTTTGGAAGAGGGATCACTTTGTGCATCTCCATGTCTACTGAAAATGGACTATAGCACAGTGGATCCTATATCCTCTTTTATCTGAACAGGATTATACTATCCAGTTGGCTAAACTAACCACAGTCAACAGATGCCTTCCATGGTTGTGCTATTGTATCCATGTGATACAGCCTTAAAATTTTACTGAAGTAAATAACTGGATGGAAAGGGCCACTGAAAGGGAGAAACTGACAGAAGACAGTGTTTTAGAAGGGACCTTAGAATCTTAGATGAATGCTTTTTTCTTTATGAGATCCCCTGAATAAGATCAGATCTATTTATGGATGAGGCCCTTAATGCTTCAAACTAATGAGAAATCCATTGGTTGATAGAGGATGTTATTTAACCCAAGTTCAATTGTCTTTCTATTGGCCAGTGTATATCTATGGCTACAAGGATAACCTCTTAGGCAACATATCTTTGGTCTATTCTTTATTTTATTTTTATTTTTTTCAACACTAAAAACATTTTATATTGGGGTATAGCCAATTAACAATGTTGTGATAATTTCAGGTGAAGAGTCAAGGGACTCAGCCACACATATACATGTATATTTTGGTCTGTTCTGGAGGCATTTCATAAAAGTGAGCTGAAAAGATAAGCCACAACCTGCGGGGGATCTAAAGCTCTCCAGATTATGATTGAACTTGGGATTCTGATAGTAACAGCAAAACTAATACTGGCAGACATTCTAGATTTTCTAACTGTCCTGCTTTCCCCAGAGGCCTGCATAATCCCAGGTGACAGGAAAGTATCAGCTTAATTCAATATAGCCTACTTAGCACATTCTCTCTTTTTAGAGTTTAATTCAACATTACATTATTGAACAAACTCCATATACCAAGTCCTATGGTAGGCTCTATAGACATTTACTTTTTATAACATAGCAGATATCTAATTCTCTAACAGTTGCAAAAACTAAAAGAAGAGAATCCAAAACTCTTGCCAAGTGATTCATCTAACAAACAGCTGATTTGTCTTGCTTCAGAGACCTTGGTAATTATAACATATTCTGTACAAGTATATGAACACATACTAATATCTAATTGCCTGAATATTGGGGAAAGGAGATAACAACTGAATTCTCAATGAAGATTTTTCAGAAAATGTAGTATTTTCAAATACTACACAAAACGCTCTGACCTCCAATTTTGATACCATTTCTTGTTGGTTAGAGTACAGATGGGGTACCTGTTTTCTGAATATAATATAACAAATATCTGGGTCTCCTGAAAAGAGCTTTGTAAGATGAGGGGGGAAAGACTGGAGTTAACCCAGACACCAGTGCCTTAAAGTCATATTGGCTCCTTACTCTGGATACATCCTCTCCAGAGGTGGAGGCAATTGAATGGCCAATAAATCTCCTGAAGCCTCAGCAAAATTTGATCTCCTTCTCTGATGATACCTTGGTCTAGTCCTGGTGTCCTGGGGTGAGTGAAATTTCATAGAACCCCTCTGTGAGTATGTAGAAAGAAGAATGTGTGAGATGATCAAGCTTTCCTTCTTCTCAGTCACTTGAAGAACTTCCTGTAGATCACATATTACATGTGGACTATGTGTATTTCACACATACTCAGATTCTGACACAAGGTGATGAATCACTCCAGTGGTGCAGGAAACCTCTTAGGACTTTAAAAGTCAGGGTGGGAGGGAAACTTAGTCCTTTTCTCTCAAGCCACCAGATCCAGACAAACACAATATCAAGTAGGTGATAGCAAAGGTGAGGGGGTTTTCCTCAGCTTTAAAGGCTGACTTTCAAAGAAATGATAGACCAAACAATAGCTCAATCAGCCACATCAGCCATATCAGCTTTCTTCCTAGTTCTTGTTCCACCCAGCACAACTTGAAGCAGGACAAGTAGAAGATACAATTCAGAGGGTCATTCCGGTTCTCACTGGGGCATGAATGTTGAGGTGCCCATCACTTTCTAATGACAAATACCCAGGTGAGATAAACAGGTACCAAGTTTGCCATCCTGTTTCAGGGTAAGGAGATATTCCAACTGACCATAAACTTCATGATTCTGAGACTGAGATAGAGCTTCAACTCTCAATGGAGCTGGAGTTTAGGCAGGGGGCTGCCCTTTCAAATCAACCAAGCTGCCTTCCTTAGGCATCTATGATAGATTATTTTAGAATATCCTATCAAGCTCTGTGGTAATAAATTAGTGGAATTTCTAACCAAATTGAAGATCTAAAGTTTAGCTACAGTTCCACAGGACACATTTTGTTGTTGCTGTTATTCAGTCACTAAGTCATGTCTGACTCTGTAGCCTCACAGATTATAGCATGCCAGGTTCCTGTCCTCCACTCTCTACTGGAGTTTGCTCAAATTCATGTTCATTGAGTCAGTGATGCCATCTAACCATCTCTTCTGCTGTCACCCTCTTCTCCTTTTGCCTTCAATCTTTCTCAGCATCAGAGTCTATTCCAATGAGTCAGCTTTTCACATAAGGTGGCCAAAATATTGGACCTTCAGTTTCAGCAATAGTCCTTCCGGTGAATATTCAGTGTTGATTTCCTTTAGGATTGACTGGTTTGATCTCCTTGCTGTCCAAAAGTCTTCTCCAGCACCACAATTTGAAAGCATCAATTCAGTTTTCAGTCTTATGATCCAACTCAAGTCCATACATGACTACTGGAAAGACCATAACTTTGACTATACAGACGTTTACCAGCAGAGTGATGTCTCTGCTCTTTAATATACTATCGAGATTTGTCATACCTTTGCTTCCAAGAAGCAAGCTTCTTTTAATTTCATGACTGCAGTCAGAAACCACAGTGATTTTGGAGCCCAAGAAAATAAAACATGTCACTGCTTGCTTCCACTTTTTCTCCTTCAATTTGTCATGAAATGATGGGACAAGATGCTATGATTGTAGTTTTTTAAGTTGGGTTTTAAGCCAGCTTTTTCACTCTCTTCTTTCAACTTCAACAAGAGTCTCTTTAGTTCCTCTTTGCTTTCTGCCATTAGAATGATATCATCTGCATATCTGAGGTTGTTATTTCTCTTGGCAATCTCGATTCCAGCTTATGATTCATCCAGCCTAGCATTTCGCATGATGTAGTCTGCAGAGAAGTTTAATAGCTGGGTGACAATATACGACCTTGTCACACTCCTTTCCCAATTTTGAATCCGTCAGTCGTTCCATGTCCAGCTTTAACTGTTGCTTTAGGATCTGCAATCAGGTTTCTCAGGAGACAGGTAAGGGGGTCTGGTATTCCCATCTCTTAAAGAATTTTCCATAGTTTATTGTGATCCACACAGTCAAAGGTTTTAGCATATTCAATGAAGCAGAAGTAGATGTTCTTCAGGAATTCCCTCGCTTTTTCCATGACCCAATGAATTTGGCAATTAGATCTCTGGTTCCTCTGCCTCTTCGACACCCAGCTTGTACATCTGGAATTCTTGATTCACATACTGCTGAAGCCTAGCTTAAAAGATTTTGAGCATAACCTTGCTCGCATGTGAAATGAGCACTCTTGTACAATAGTTTGAAAATTCTTTGCCATTTCCCTTCTTTAGGATTGAAATGAAAACTGATCTTTTCCTGTCCTGTGGCCACTGCTGAGTTTTCCAAATTTGCTGACATACTGAGTGCAACACTTTAACAGCATCATCTTTTAGGATTTTAAATAGATCAGCTGGAATTCCATCACCTCCACTAGCTTTGCCGGTAGTAATGTTTCCTAAGGCCCACTTGACTTCACACACCTGTGTGTGTGGCTCTAGGTTAGTGACCACACCACTGCAGTTATCTGGGTCATTAAGACCTTTTTTGTATAGTTGTTCTGTATATTCTTGCCACCTCTTCTTAATCTCTTCTGCTCTATTAAGTCCTTATCATGCCCATCCTTGCATGAAATGTTCCCTTGATATCTCCAATTTTCTTGAAGAGATCAGGATTAAAAATGATAGGTGGGGTAAGGACCCCTTCTAGATTAAAGGTATGTTCATCCTCACTGGAGTGAGTGTCCAGAGGAGCCCTGACAGTCCTTTATCAAGTTTTCAGTATTGTCATTGTAGAGATAAGAGTAACTGGTACTGAACGCTCCCTATTATTACTGCTTTTGCATATTCCTTTAAGAATTTATCTGGGACCTTGCAACATACTGGGCTTCCCTGATAGCTCAGTTGGTAAAGAATCTGGTCTCCCCAGTTTGATTCTTCCTTCAGAAGATCCTCTGAAGGAGAAAAAGGCTAGCCACTCTAATATTCTGGCCTGGAGAATTCCATGGACTATATAGTCTATGGGGTTGCAAAGAGTCAGAAACAACTGAGTGACTTTCACTTTCACTTTGCAAGATACCTGTCCTCCTGACTCATATGTGCCAGTTTATCAGGAAAGGCTTCCCCCACCCTGTGGTTCAGCTGGTAAAGAATCTGCCTGCAATGCAGGAGACCTGGGTTTGATCCCTGGGCTAGAAAAATCCCCTGGAGAAGGGAAAGGCTACCCACTCCAGTATATTGGCCTAGAGAATCCCATGGACTGCATAGTCCATGGGGTCGCTAAGAGTCAGACACAATTAAGTGACTTTCACCTCACTTCACTTCATCAGGAAAGGCAAGAAGCTCTTGCACTTTTCTAGCAGACACTGTCCTGCGAAATTGTTTGAACTGAGCAATGAAGCCCTAAGGTTGAACTCTGGATACTTCTTGCACACAGGTTTTTATAATTGATCTTAGAGACATGAGGTACATTTTATGCTGATTCACCTATGAGTATTGCCAAAACCAAGGAAAATCTATAATCTCTGGCTTCCTCCTGAAAAATGAAACTGAGATCCAGATTTTGCTCACTCCTACTAATTGTAATGAATAGATTTTTCAATTTTGCTAGTAACATAGATACCAGAAATACAACCATTGTCTCTATATTTCTGTTGTTACTGGAGATTAGATTTCCATTTCTCCAGATTTTCAGGAGAGAAAGAGCTAAACAAAGAATTAATGTTAGAGGTCTGCACCTTTATAAAAAATAATGATAATTTGAGGCGAGTCATTAGTGCCATTTCTAAGCCCATCAATAGTCCTGGGGCTATTAGAGAAGGAAACTAAGAACCAATGGTTCACTACCAGTGATACAGTCCAGGTGTTGAGTTCAAGCTATGGATGGCAGAATAAATTAGTGTTATATACTTACACCAGTGTATTAGAGTTAAATTGAAAAGTCTAGAGCAGGTCAGTATCTACCATGAAATCATATTCCAAATAACAAGCAGAGATTAAGTAAGATGCAGGTAGATCAAGTTGATTTAGACAGTTTTAAATGTGGAGCTCCAATACTTGTTCAGTTCAGTTCAGTCACTCAGTTGTGTCTGACTCTTTGTGACCCCATGGGCTGCAGCATGCTAGACTTCCCTGTTCATCACCAACTCTCAGAGCTTACACAAACTCATGTCCATCAAGTCGATGATACCATCCAACCATCTCATCCTCTGTCGTCCCCGTCTCCTCCCTCCTTCAATCTTTCCCAGCATCAGGGTCTTTTCCAGTGAGTCAGTTCTTCGCATCAGGTGGCCAAAGTATTGGAGTTTCTGATTGCCTTTAGGATTGACTGGTTGGATCTCCTTGCAGTCCAAGGGACTTTCAAGAGTCTTCTCCAACACCATAGTTCAAAAGCATCTTCAGTGCTCAGCTTTCTTTATAGTCCAACTCTCACATCCATACATGACTACTGGAAAAAAATCATAGTTTTGACTAGATGGACCTTTGCAGTATGTAATTGTACTATGCATTAAAATTTGGTGCTGCACTGAGAGAGCAAGAATCCCTAAAGCTAGTCTGTTAGTTAAAAGATAGGCTAGAGCTATCAAAAGGATAGTGATAAAAGTAATTATCTTCACAGATTGAGCAACTGGAGGTCATGACAAACGTGATTCACTTTTACTAAATCTTCTATTCCACAGCTTCTGTGAAGCCAGAATTCATAGATGCAATGGCAGCTAATATTGAAAATAATTATTTTGGGTCACATTTTTTTTTCTAGCCACATGTGAAGATATTGCTACATGATGGAGTTCTGAAGTACCCACTGTGGCTAGGGTTTAAGTTCTCTTCTTGACAGTGTAGGTCTTAATACTCATGGGACCTTGGCCTGCTAAATTGACTTTTCCTTGCTGTAGCCATTTGGGGCATAGGTTTATAATGGTTTGGCTCAAACAAGCCTCAGGCATCCATTCCTGGGGATAAGGTATGATGGGACTGGTTATGAAAGGGAATTATATTCCTTGCCAGCTTTTACTTACTTGCTCTTTGGACAACATTTATTTTTCATTCTAAAGCACAGTTTCCCATATTAGTTTTATTTTAAAAGTAAAATAACAAATGCATGTGGTAAAGAGTATAAACAGGATAAAAATGACACACAGTGAAACTAACATGTCTCTGCAAGTCACCTCCACAGAAGCAACTACTGTTAATAGGTTCTTGTTTGTATTTCCAAGAAATTGTACTGCATTTACAAAGACACTATTCTCTGCCAGGTTATTTTCTTTTCTCATTAGCAACTTAGAAAATTTCTTCCATACTAGTACATACTAATTCATTTAGCTATTGCAAGAATTTAGATATTTTCTTGGTTTAATTGAGATATAATTGACATACAGTATTGTTTAAGACCTATAGCAATGATCTGACTTACATATATTGTGAAATTGCCACAGAAAATTTAACATCAACCATCTCATATAGATACAGAAAAGAAAAAGAAATATTTTGCTATGTGATAACTATTAGGATTTACTTTCTTAACTTTCATGTATACCACACAGGAGTGTTGACTACTGTCATCATGTCCTACACTATGTCCCTTGTATTTATTTATCATAGTACTGGACATCTGCAACTTTTAACCACCTTCATCTAATTCTCCTTCCTCTACTGCTGTCTCTGGTAATCACAAATCTGATCTCTCCTTTTTTTTTTTTTTTTTGTATTTGTTTTTAGATTCCACATATAAATGAGATCATATGATATTTGTCTTTGACTTATTTCACTTAGCATAATGCCCGCAAGGTCCATTCATGGCATTGAAAATGGCAGGATTTCCTTTTTTTGGCAACATAATATGACACTGTGATATATATACCACATCTTCTTGATCTAGTCATCTGTCAATGAATACCTAGATGTTTTCTGTTTTCTGGCTATTGTAAATAATGCTGCAGTGCCCATGGAGGTGCAGATACCTCTTTGACAAAGTGATTTTGTTTCTTTAAGATATATACCCAGAAGTAAAACTGCTGGATCACATAATAGTTCAATTTTTAATGGTTTTTAGGAACCTCTGGAGAATCCCAGGGATGGAGGAGCCTGGTGGGCTGACATCTATGGGGTCGCACAGTGTCAGACATGACTGAAGCAACTTAGCTGCAGCAGCATAATGTTTCCCTTAATAGCTGTACAATCTCACCACCAGTGGATAAGTCTTCCCTTTTCTCCACATCCTCACCAGCATTTATCTATTGTCCTTTTAGTGCTAGCCATTCTATCAGGTGTGAGATGATATATCACTGTGAATTTTATTTACATTTCTCTATTAGCGATGGTGGAAAAACAGACTGGTTCCAAATAGGAAAAGGAGTACATCAAGGTTGTATATTGTCACCCTGCTTATTTAACTTCTATGCAGAGTACATCATGAGAAACGCTGGACTGGAAGAAACACAAGCTGGAATCAAGATTGCCAGGAGAAATATCAATAACCTCAGATATGCAGATGACACCACCCTTATGGCAGACAGTGAAGAGGAACTAAAAAGCCTCTTGATGAAAGTGAAAGAGGAGGCTGAAAAAGTTGGCTTAAAGTTCAACATTCAGAAA
>NW_011494826.1:10825200-10834850 GCF_000754665.1 Bison bison bison | reverse complement strand
GAAATAGATGGGGAGACAGTGGAAACAGTGTCAGACTTTATTTTTTTGGGCTCCAAAATCACTGCAGATGGTGATTGCAGCCATGAAATTAAAAGACGCTTACTCCTTGGAAGGAAAGTTATGACCAACCTAGATAGCATATCCAAAAGCAGAGACATTACTTTGCCAACAAAGGTCTGTCTAGTCAAGGCTATGGTTTTTCCTGTGGTCATGTATGGATGTGAGAGTTGGACTGTGAAGAAGGCTGAGCACTGAAGAATTAATGCTTTTGAACCGTGGTGTTGGAGAAGACTCTTGAGAGTCCCTTGGACTGCAAGGAGATCCAACTAGTCCATTCTGAAGGAGATCAGCCCTGGGATTTCTTTGGAAGGAATGATGCTAAATCTGAAACTCCAGTACTTTGGCCAACTCATGCGAAGAGTTGACTCATTGGAAAAGACTCTGATGCTTGGAGGGATTGGGGGCAGGAGAAGAAGGGGACGACAGAGGATGAGATGGCTGGATGGCATCACTGACTCGATGGATGTGAGTCTGAGTGAACTCCGGGAGTTGGTGATGGACAGGGAGGCCTGGAGTGCTGCAATTCATGGGGTCGCAAAGAGTCGGACACGACTAAGCAACTGAACTGAACTGAACTGACTAGTGATGGTGAGCATCTTTTTATGCTAGCCATTCATACACCCTCTTTGGAAAAATGTCTATTCAGATCTTTTGTCAGTTTTTAAAATCAGATTATTTAGGGTTTGGTTTGGGTGTTTTTTTTTAATTGAAGTATATATCTATATATGTGTGCTTTTTTTTTTCTTTTTCATATTATTTTCCATTATGGTTTATTACAGGATATTGAATGTAGCTCCCTGTGCTATACAGTAGATTCTTGTTTATCCATTCCATGCATAATAGTTTGCATCTGCTAGTCCCAAACTTTCAATCCAACCCTCCCTCACACCTCTTCTCTTGGCAACCACAAGTCTGTTCTCTATGTCTCTGATTCTATTTCATAGGTAAGTGTTATATTTTAGATTCCACATATAAACAATATCATATAGTATCTTTCAGTTTTTTACTCACTTTGCTTAAATGGCAAAGTAGCTGAAAATGGCAGGATTTTCTCCTCTTTATGGCTAGTATTTCATTGTATATATGTACCACATCATCTTTATACATCCATCTGCTGTTTCCATGTCTTGGCTATCATAAATAATGCTGCTGTGAACATAGGGGTGCATGTATTTTTTTGAATTATAGCTTTTCCAGATATATGTATATAATTATGTCACCTGAAAATAGATATAATTTTACTTCCTTTCCAATTCTAAAGGCTTTCATTTCTGTTTCTTGCCTAATTGCTCTGGCAGACACTTTCAATACTATATTGAATAGGAGTGATAACACTTCTGAAATGGGCCACCTTATCTTGTTCCTGATCTTACAGCAAAGCTTTCAATCTTTCACTGTTAGTATGATCCTAGCTATGGCAGCATTATATATTGTCTTTATTATTGTACAAGTACAATATATGTACAAGTACAATAATGTACAAGTACATTCCTTGTATACCTATTTTATTAAGAATTTTTATCATGAACAAATGTTAAACTTTGTCAAGTTATTTTTTCTGTTATTGAGGTGATGATATGATTTCTATCTTTTATTTTGTTAATGTGATATATCACATTATTAATTTATGTTTGTTGAAGCATCTCTGTATCCCAGAGATAAATCCAACTAGATCATGGTGAATGACTTTTTTAATGTCCTTCTGAATTTGGTTTGCCAGTAAGTTACTGAGACTTTTTTCATGTACAACGTCAGGGATATTGTTTGTAGCTTTTTTTTTTTTTTCTGGCAGTGCCCTTTTCTGGCTTTAGTATCAGTATAATGCTGGCCTTGTAAAATGGATTCGAGAGTATTTCTTCCTCTTAAAATTTTATGGAAGAGTTTTCAAAGGATTGGCACTAATTCTTATTTAAATATTTCTAAAATTCACCTATGATGAAATCTGGTCCTGGGATTCTGTTTTTTGGGAGATTTCTGATTACTGATTCAATCTCCTTACTTGTAATTCATCCATTCAGACTTCCTATTTCTTCCTGATTTAGTCTTGGTAGATTGTATATTTCTAAGAATGTTTCCATTTTTTTCTAGGTTGTCCAGTGTGTTGATGGACAGTTGTTCAGAGTAACCTCTTGTGATACTTTATATTTCTATGGTATCAATTGTAAAGTCTTTTTTTTTTTTTCATGTATAACTGTGCTGATTTAGGGATCCTCTATTTTCTTTGGTGGGTCTAGCTAAAAGTTTGTCAATTTTATTTATCTTTTCAATAATCAACTCTTAGTTTGGCTTAGTTTCCATTGTTTTCTCTATTTCATTTATTCCTGCTCTAATTTTATCCATTCTTCTATTCAACTGGGCTCAGTTTGCTATCTTTCTAGTTCTTAAGCCGTGGTGTTAGGTTGATCATTTGAGAAATTTTGTGCTTTTGGATGGAGGTGTTTATTAGTGTGAACTGCCCTCTTGGAACTTATTTTGCTGCATCCCAAAAGTTCTCATATGTTGTGTTTCCATTTGTGTTTTTCTCAAATTGCTTTTAAAATTCCTCCTTAATTTCTTCTTTAATCTTTTGGTTGCTCAGGAGAATGTTGTTTAATATACACATATTTCTGAAATTTCCAGTTTTCCTATTGTTTTTGATTTCTAGCTTCATGCCACTTGCTCAGAGAAAATACTTGATATTAATTCAGTCATCTTGAATTTGTTAAGACTTTCTTCTTTGACCTAACATGAGTATCCTAAAAAATGTTTCGTTTGCACTTCAGAACAATGTATTCTGCTGTCCTCAGAAAGGGTGCTCTCTATATGTCTGTTAAGTGCATTTGATACACAGTATTAATGAAATCTGCTGTTTCACTATTAATTCTCTGCCTGAATGATCTATCCATTGTTGAGAGTGGAGTATTAAAATCCCCAACATTTATTGTATTGCCGTTTTCCTTTTTCCCTCCATTTAGCTTTGTCAGTTTTACTTTTTATATTTGGGGGTTCTGATGTTGGGTACATAAATATTTTAAACTGTTGAATATCCTTGGTGGATTGTTCAGTCTCTAAGTTCTGTCTGACTCTTTGCGACCCCATGGATTGCAGCACGCCAGGCTTCCCTATCCTTTACCATCTCCCAGAATTTGCTCAAACTCATGTCCATTGAGTCAGTGATGCCATCCAACCATCTCATCCTCTGTTGCCCCCTTCCTCCTCTGCCCTCAACCTTTCCCAGCATCAGGGTCTTTTCTAATGGGTTGGCTAGTCACATTAGGTGGCCAAAGT
This sequence comes from Bison bison bison, assembly GCF_000754665.1. Lineage (NCBI taxonomy): Eukaryota > Metazoa > Chordata > Mammalia > Artiodactyla > Bovidae > Bison > Bison bison. The sequence continues at coordinate 10,831,523 of NW_011494826.1, read as the reverse complement.
ATTAGAGCTTCAGCTTCAGCATTAGTCCTTCCAATGAACATTCAGGGTTACTTCCTTTAGGATTGATTGTTTTGATCTCCTTGCTACCCAAGGGATTCTCAAGAGTCTTTTACAGCACAATTCGAAAGGATCAATTCTTTCTTAGTGGATTGACCACTTTTTTATGATGATCTGTTTTCCTCCTTTATCAGACAAAATAGATTTTAACTAAAATAGATTAAAATATAGCTACCCACTTTCTTTTTGGGTATTACTTTCTTGAAATATCTTTTTGAAACATCCCTTCATTCTCAGTCTATGTGTATTTTTCAGACTAACACATAGGTAGCATATTGTTGGATCTTGCTTTGTTATCCAGCCATTCTACATCTTTTGATTGGAGAAATTAATTTACATTTAAAATAATTATTGATAAGTATATTTTATTGATAAAAGTAAGTTTAAAAAGTAATTTAATCAATAAAAGTAATTTTATTGATAAAGTAAGAACTTACTATTGCCATTATGTTGACTGATTCACCCAGCCCATGAAATAGTACATCTTTCCAATTGTTCATGTAGCTTCAGTTTCTACCAGAAATGTATTATAGTTTTCAGAGTATAAGTTTTTTTACCTCCTTAGATAGATTTATTCCTAAGTAATTTATTCCTATTTTATTATTTTTGATATGATTGTAAATGGAACACTTTCTCATTCTGATAGTTCATTTTTAGTATATAGAAACACAACAGATTTCTGTATTTAATTTTGTATTTGTAAATTATTATTAGTTCTAATAGTCTTGTTAGCATCTTGAGGATTTTACATATATATGAGCTTCCCTGTGGCTCAGCTGGTAGAGAATCCACCTGCAATGCGGGAGACCTGGGTTCGATCCCTGGGTTGGGGAGATCCCCTGGAGAAGGGAAAGGCTACCCACTCCAGTGTTCTGGCCTGGAGAATTCCATGGACTCTATAGTTCATGGGGTTGCAAAGAGTCGGACATGACTGAGCGACTTTCACTTTCAAGTAAGTTCTCTACCCCTTTCTCTCTCTCTTCTCCTTCTGAATCCCTATAATGTGAATTCTAGTTTGCTTGATGTTGTCCAAAAGGTCTCAAACTATTCTTGCTTTTTTTAAATTATTTTTTCTCTTCCAGTTTGCCAATCCATTACTCTGTATTATCTAATCTACTATTGAATCTTATAGTGTGTTTCTATTTAGTTATTGCATTCTTTGTCTCTGTTGGGTTCTTCTGTATGTTTTCTAACCCTTCCTTAAAATTCTCACTCTATTCATCCATTCTCCTGAGCCTGTTAAGCATATTAATGATAATTACCTTGAACTCTTTAATGGGTAAATTGTTTACCTCCACTTCACTTATTCTTCTGGGGTTTTATTTGAAACATACTCCTCCCTTGCCTCATTTTTCCCAAGTCTTTGTTTTTATTTCTATGTATTATGTAGGTCTGTTATGTTTCTCAGTCTTGGAGAAATGGCTTTATGTAGAAAATGTCCTATGGGCCCAACAGCACATTCCCTCTGGTTACATAAGCTATGTGCTCTACAGGTGCCCCCTATGTAGGCTGCAAGGGCCTTTATGTTGCAGTGGGGTCAATTACTGTGGGTGTGCTGTGGGTGGTCTGGACTAGCCCCCAGACCAGCTGGCTTCCAGGCTCTTCCTCAAGTGGAGGCTGCCAGCCCGTGGGTGCAGTCAGATCTTGATTACATGGTTCAAAGAGTCCCAAGGCTGGGCCCAGCCCACTGGTTAGTGGAGCTGGATTGGGGTACCTGGCTGCAGGACCCAGGGTTGGTGCTGCCCTTCTGGAGGTTGGGACAGTGTCCCAGGGTGGCTGGCTGCATGACCAAGAGGTCCCAGGGTTGGTGTTGGCACACTGGTGAATAGACCCAAGTCCAGGGCTACCGTCTACAAGTCCTAATGGTGCCTGGGGCTGGTGAGGCTTGATACCTATACAGCCATTTGCTCAACCTGGGGAGTCCCAGGACTGCTGCCAACCAGCTGGTGGGTAGGTATGCCTCTGGCACTAATTGGCTAGAGGGAGGACTCTAAAATGGCACTTTCCATTACCAGTGTCCTTATGTTAGAACAAACTCTCCAAAATGGCTATCGGAGAAGTCAATGGCACCCAACTCCAGTACTCTTGCCTGGAAAATCCCATGGATGGAGGAGCCTGGTAGGCTGCAGTCCATGGGGTCGCTAGGAGTCAGACACGACTGAGCGACTTCCCTTTCACTTTTCACTTTCATGCCTTGGAGAAGGAAATGGCAACCCACTCCAGTGTTCTTGCCTGGAGAATCCCAGGGACGGGGGAACCTGGTGGGCTGCCATCTGTGGGGTCGCATAGAGTCAGACACGACTGAAGCAACTTAGCAGCAGCAGCAGTGTCTACATCCCTACAAGGAGTCCCAGTTGTGTCCTGTCTCTCTGGAAGATTCTACAAGGTCAGCAAGTGGGTCTCATCAAGGCTCTTTTCAAACTAGTGCTTTTGTACTGAGTCTCAGAGAGTGTGAGATTTTGCATGAACCCTTTAAGAGCAGAATATCTGCTTCCTACAGCCCTCCTGCTCGCCTGTATGCAAGTCCTACTGGCCTTCAAAACTATAAACTCTGAGGAGTTTATAAATTTATAGTTTATAAATTCCAGGTGCAGGCTGTGGAGTTCAATGTGTATCTTGGACCCCTTGGTCCTTGAGTAGAATCTCTGCAATATGATTATCCTCCCATTTGTGGGTCTTCTGCCCAGAGATGTGAGCCTGAACTATTTATACTGTATCTCTACCCCTCCTACCTGTCTCACTGTAGTTCCTTCTTTATATCTTTAGATGCTGAAAAATATTTTCTGCCAGTCTTCAGGTCATTCTCATCAATAGTTGTTCTGTAAATATTTGTAATTTGGGTGTGTACATGAAAGAAGGTGAATTCAAGGTCTTCCTCCTCTACCATTTTGACTAGATAATTCTTTTGTGTTTTGATGTCTCTGAGTATGTTTTGACATCTTTATCATGTTCTCTTATATAATTAATATTGGTTTTTCCCTTGTGGTTACCATGAGGCTTACATAAAATATTATAAAATTATGACATCTTCATACTGATAACAACTGCAATAGAATTCCCAAGATTTAAACATTTATTTTTCCTCCCCTTCATATTTTAGGTTTACAGCTTACAGTTTACATATTTTTAATATTGTATAACTATAAAAGATTATTGTAGCTATTTTTTCTTTTTAAAAAACTTTAATCTAGAGTTGCAAGTGAATTACACCCCACTATTACCATATTACAGACTCTAACTTTGCTTATATACTTATCATTACAAGTGAGTTTTATGTGATTTTTTAAAAATATTTTTATGATGTTAGTGTCTTTTTATTTCCACTCCAAAAAAAAAAAAAACTCCCTTTAGCATTTCTTATAGGACAGGTCTGTGAGTAACACTCTGCTTTTTTTTTTTTTTTCCAGGAAGCCTTTATTTCTGGCAATGGACAGGGAGGCCTGGCATGCTGCAATTCATGGGGTCACAAAGAGTCAGACATGACTGAGCGACTGAACTGAACTGAACTGATTTTTAATTGAAGGATAATTGCTTTACAGAATTTTGGTGTTTTCTGTCAAACCTCAACATGAATCAGCCAGCTTTGCTTGGTACAGAATTCTTGGTTGAGTTTTTCTTCTTTCAATATTTTGAATGTATTATCCCAATCTCTCCTGGCCTGAAAACTCTGTTGAGAAATACATCAGTAGTCTTAGGAGGGTTTTCTCTTTTACCATATATAAATACTCTCTTTTCTCTTGCTGCTTTCAAAATTCTTTGTCTTTGACCTTTGACAAAATAATTACATGTCTCTGTGTAGTCCTATTTGGATTTGAACTATTTGGAGTCTTTTGAGCTTCATGGATCTGAAAGTTCCTTTCTCTCCTCAGGGTTGGGAAGTTTTCAGACATTATTGCTTTAAAGATATTTTCTATCCCACTCTTTTCTTTTGCTTCAGTAATTTCTATAATCTAGATATGATTTCTCTTGATTATATCTGGTAACTCATCTAGGCCTGTTTCACTCTTTTTCATTCTTTTCTCTTTTTGCTCCTCTGATTGGATAATTTCAATGGTCTTGGCTTCTAGGTCAATGTTTCTCTCTACTTCATTGTTGAGTCTGATTTTTAAATTCTCTACTGAATTCATTAGTAATTGTATTTTTCAGCTCCGGAATTTGTTTTGATGGTTTCTATTTTATTCTTATACTTCTCAATTTGTTCATGTATTGTTTTCAAAATTTTGTTTGTGTGTTCTTGTGGTTCACTAAACTTTTTAAAATAGGATTATTCTTAATTATTTGATGAACAGTTCATAGATTTCTCCTTTCTAAGGGTCAATTATTGGCGCTTTATTGGTTTCCTTTGGTGGTATTATGTCAACCAGATATATTGTGATTCTTGATTCATTATATTGGTATCTGCACATTTCAGTTAGCAATCTCCTCGTCCAGATTCCACAGGTATGCTCTGACAGAGTGAGTTTTTCACCAGTCAGCTTAGTTTGTGTTTCTGTGTGTGTCCACTGACAACATGCTTGGGCATATGGGGCTTGCTATCACAGTATTTTTATGGGCAAGGCCACAGCCTGAGTCCAAAGTTGGAGGAGGTTTGGGGTACTACTGGCTGACAACAGTTGCATAGTACTGTTGGCTTTCTTCCCTGCCTAACTGAGGCTGTGGATGGGCTTCATGGTAAGCCTCAATCAGGCTTACTAGATGGTCAGCACTGGAGAACTGGGTACTATACTCAGCAGTAAGTAGAGCTTTGAATTAGCTGCTATGCCTGGCAGAACACAGCCTGGGAGCCAGAGTGGGCAGTTTGTTGTTGGGGACCCAAATAATGTAAGACTCTACTCTGAATTCCTTGGCCTCGTGGGCCCGTTAGTTAGGTTACATATGTGCTTTCTGTTCACATGACACTGTAAGTAGGGCTGTTAGATGAGTTACTTAGCTTCCTCTGGTTAAGTTCCCTTGTCAGGCAGGCTGAAAGCTTCATTAAGCCAAAGCTGTGCAATAGACCTGTCAGCTAACTGTGCTCCTCCACCACCAGCGAGTATGGAAAGCACCTCTGGGCAAAACACCTCCATGGCAGTCACTTTACTCATTTAATTATTGAAGATATGGCAATTCATGATATGGCAAAGGATGTGTTCAACTCTGGATGAAATTCAAATATCAGCACTCCCTTAAGTACTCTGGGATTTCAGAGTGCTAACTGAAATGTTTGCTTTTAGAGGATGATGTTTCACCAGAGCTGGGTTAGCACTATTGGTTTATTTATACTGTGAAAGATGATAAAGAACTTTTAAATTTCCACTGACCATGGCAAAACCTTTCCCCCAACTATTTCTCACCAGTCACCTTGGTAAACTCAATTTGGCCTACCATCTGCTAAGCTGAAGCCCCAGTCTTGCATCGGTCTTGTGATTAACTGAAGTTCACTTTACTCAGATCTTCTGAGACTCTAAACAGTGAAAAATTCTGAGAATGAATTTGAACTTTGAACTGCTTTAATCTATCCCATTAAACTTTAAGCTATATGTTCCCCGCAGAGCAGTCATCTTGTCTTTTAGTAAAACCTTGAACTAATAGCTTTTGGTGGTTTTCCTCCTCCCACCATTCTCTGGCACTATTTTTTAGTCTTCTCAGAGATTGCATTCATTTTTAAACAATACTTGTTTTACCAAGACTTAAATGGATAGCAAATAAAAGTATTCTCTGGTAAATTTCAGAAAGGATTGTGAACTTTAGAAGTTATTTTGAAATATATAAACCTCTGCTCCCTTTCACCCAACCTAGGCATGCACTTTAGAGTGCCGGGGACCAGCCCCGGCTGATCCAGGGTATTCGAAGGAGAGATGGCATAGGCGAGGGTCAGGATACAATAGCTTCAATTAGATATTAATTAAAGATATAAAGAGTAATAGAATAAGGATAGCTCAGTAGGAAGATTCAGTGGAGAAAAGAGGCTGAGTAGCTTGGTTTACGCGGGAGACCAATAAAACTTCAAGACAAGAAGTTTGCACCACTTATATAGGCCGCAGGCGTCCTTCCGTTCTCCAGAAGGAGAGGAGACACTGAGGCCTCCCCGGTCGGATCTTAGAAGCCCAGGCATAATTAGTAAGCATGGTGGGTTCCGCGCTCCAGATGGAGACTCAACCAGAGTGAGAGAGAGAGCGACATGGGGAGACCAGTATTTCGAGAAACTGATCCCAATTCTTTATTTTCCATGGTCTACTTTTATACACTGAGATGTTATACAAAAGTCACGTGGGGACAGCAGTCCT
>NW_011494826.1:10824145-10824685 GCF_000754665.1 Bison bison bison | reverse complement strand
CTTCATACAAATGTATACAGAGGTCTTAGGGGTGTTACATCATCTTCTGGCCAGGGGGGCCTGCTGACAATTTACGACCCTCTCCTTGTGACAGCGGTCAGTCAATCAGGACACTTATTTCTCCAGGGCTGATTATTCTCAAAACAGACGCCACCCAAATAAAGTTACATTCCTACAGGGTGAGGGTGTAGTGGGTTTTAGTTAAGGAAAGAATTTACTTAGCCTAAGGTCTAACGTGATTAATATCAAAGGTTAATACTTATTCCTTCTATATATTCATTAATGTGTGTAAGGGCAGGGGATATGGAGACTTAGCAACAAACGTTGGCTCAACAAATGAAAAACCCTTCACCAACACAATTTCTAATCAGCCCATTATACTTATACTAATAGTTTTCTAACTTTTCTAAGGAACCTGTTTTTAGAAGGTTTAAAGCATCTCGTGCCTCTCACGGTTGGTAGGCTGTGAGCAATCACATGTGGCCGGACGAGCCTGTCAGGCAGGCTAGAGAACCTTCAGAGGAGTTTGTAGGTTAAAAC
>NW_011494826.1:10817322-10824045 GCF_000754665.1 Bison bison bison | reverse complement strand
TTATTATAAACTGGAGCTCTAAGTTAACTCCTTCTCCAAAAGAGGTGGTGGGGGACAGCCCCCCGTAAAGTCAGAGGTGTAGGTGAGCACAAAGTAGTAAAGTAGGCAGGCTCTGGTTATGGGGGTAGATGCTCGAGGAGTTCCAGGGGGACTCGTGAGGCTCGATCCCGCCTTTGCGTATGTCGAGCCTCCTTCCTCATGACCTTTGTCATGGGCGGAGTACCTCACTCTGGCCCCCAACATTAGAGGTTTCATGGGAGTAAGGAAATTCCCATATGGTAAGAAACCATGGTAACCAAGGAAGTTCACAATCTTCATTTTGCAACAGGAATTACAAAAGCAGACTGTCTTGAATTAGAAGCTAATTTAGCAGTTTTAAAGCTTTAGTCACTATATTTTGCATAGATTGGGCAAAAAAAGTTCACTTGTATACTTTTTAGACTATAACATGGTTCAATCTAGACCCTGAATTACCAGTTGTCAATATCACAAAAAGTTCTGGGTGAAGATCAACTAAAGAATAATAGAAATCTATAGTGCAGGATGGAGGCATGAAAGCAACCATCTGAAGTAAATTTTTCTTGAACTTGGCCATGCATATTTTGATATTTCTCTCTTTAAAATTCTTATCCTGAGAGCCTAGGTAACAAAGAAAATCAGAAAGGTGAAATCTGAATGTGATGGAAGAACAAATTATTGGTGGCTTTATATTTGTTATCATAACAGCTGGCATCTTAGCCTGTCAGGTCTCTTCGATGTGAAGTTATTGATTTCTTCTTTATACTTGGTTAATCTTGACCATAGGAAATATGTGGGTAGAGATTCCAGGCCCTGTTTCTGATTAGTTTTGACAAATAGACAGGGCCTGAGTTTTCTCTGTCAAACTATCACTATATTTTAAATCCTGCTTGAACAAAATAAGACCCAATGGCAGATAGCATCTGAAAATAATCTTTGCCTCTTTATTTAGTAATATTTACTTTCTATCCTGATTTAAATTGTATTTAATTTGATACAGGCTTATTGAAGACTTGATCACAGGTAGAGTTCTATAAACACCTCACACATTTTCTTTCAATCCCCATGGCAAGTCAAATTACAAAATGTCTGAAACAAGGTCATCCATGAAGATTGCAAATACCGGTTCTAGCTGGGTTGCTGGAGATCAAATATCATAACCTCGTATTTTACAATAAAGGACCACCCCACATATGTAAAAAGAATTAATGAAACAGAGAAGATGATCATGGAAGTGGGAAATTAAAGGCAGTCTCTCTAGTATGGTAGACAAAAACACAATTTAAAAATCCAAAATCATTTCTGTCCTTAGGAGACAAAGTAAGGTTCCAAGAGGTTCTGAAATGTGGCTTGAGTCTTCTGATCTTTTGTTTTGGGGTGTTCTGATGGGGTAGAAGAGGCTCTCCTGAAATTTCAAAGGAATATAACTAAAAGTGTATTTTCTCTGCAAATATAGCTCCATGAAAAGCCACCTAGCCTCTCTCATTGCAACCCAAGTTGCCATCCTGAATTACCAATGCTCTTGATGCAATTCTAGAGCATATATACTTCTAAATTTATCATAAAATATTTATCACCTATGAGCTGTTACCTGAAGGTTCCTCTAACGTGTCACATATCCTTCAGGACATTTCCCTTACTGAACTTCTTAATAGTCAATACCTGTAGTAAGCTAAGAAACGAGAGAAGGTATAAATGAGGTCAATCTAAGAAAAGGCTGTCTTCAGCTTTTCTTACATTAGATTGCTGTCCTTCATGGAGAGCAATTTGAATATAAAAGGATTCTGGTATTTTAAGACAGTACTCTGATTTCTATGGCATATAATTGATAGAAAGTTACCTGATGCATGGAATATAATGAAGGTCTGTAGAGGTATCCTTAGCAGTTGTTTCAGGCATCCTTAGCTGTTGATATGGCTCTGTATATTAAGTCCAATTGATACCCATAGGTAATAGAATTATTTCCAAAGAAATTTACCAAATTAGGAAACAGAACCTATGAAAGATATTGTAGGAGTCAAAGAGGCAAAATTAAAGACTCAAGCCACATTTCAGAACCAAAAAGGAGCATAATTAGTTTCTTAGTACAGAGAAGATTCACGTATGATGATTTAGTTCAATTCAGTTCAGTTGCTCAGTCATGTCCGACTGTTTGCGACACCGTGAACCGCAGCACGCCAGGCCTCCCTGTCCATCACCAACTTCCAGAGTACACCTAAACCCATATCCATCGAGTCGGTGATGTCATCCAACCATCTCATCCTCCGTTGTCCCCTTCTCCTCCTGCCCTCAATCTTTCCCAGCATCAGGGTCTTTTCAAACGAGTCAGCTCTTTGCATCAGGTGGCCAAAATATAGGAGTTTCAGCTTCAGAATCAGTCCTACCAATGAACACCCAGGACTAATCTCATTTAGGATGGACTGGTTGGATTTTCTTGCAGTCCAAGGGACTCTCAAGTCTTCTCCAACATCACAGTTCAAAAGCATCAATTCTTCTGCACTCTGCTTTCTTTATAGTCCAACTCTCACATCCATACATGACCACTGGAAAAACCATAGCCTTGACTAGATGCACCTTTGTTGACAAAGTAATGTCTCTGCTGTTTAATATGCAGAGTACTTAGTACTCTGTACTAAGTATGATGACTTCGGGAGATGTATTGGACATTGAAGTTAAGAAATGAAAATCCAAGAAAATTATTGGATATTTTTTCAAATTGACATATACTTGACATAATATTGTATTAGCTTTTGGTGTACAATGTAATGATATATGTATGTATTGCAAAATGATTTCTACAGTAAGTTTAGGTAACATCCATCACTTCAAAAAGTAACATTTTTCTTTCAATGAGAAATTTTAAGATCTATACCCTTAGCATATTTCAAATATACAATAAAATATTATAAATTATTGTCACCACATTGTACAGTACATCCCCAGTATTTGTTTTACAACTGGAAGGTTGTACCTTTTGATCCCCTTCATCCATTTCACCTACCACTGGCAACCAAAGATCTATTCCCTATACTGTGAATTTCTATGAGTTTGGGTTTTTGTCTTATTCCACATATAAGTGAGATCAGTCATTGTTTCACTAGATGTAATGCCATCACATTCCATCCATGCTGTTGCAAGTGGCAGTATAATAATTCATTCCTTTTTATAGCTGAGTATATTCCATAGTGTGTGTGTGTGTGTGTGTGTGTGCATGCATGCCACAACTTATCCATTCTGTCTATTCATCCATCAGTGGACATTTAGTTTGGTTCCATGTCTTAACTAATAATGCTGCAGTGAACACATGAATGCAGGTATCTCATCAAGATAGTGATTTCATTTCCTTCAGAGATATACCTATAAGTGGACCTGCTGAATCATATAGTAGATCTATTTTTAATTTCTTAACGAATCTCCATACTGTTTTCCATAGTAGCTGTACCATTTACATTTACCAACAGTGCACAAGAGTTCCCTTTTCTTCACATCTTCAGTATCTTTTCATATATCTGTTAGCCACCATTTGTATGTCTTCTTTGGAGAAATGTCTATTTGTATCTTTTCCCATTTTTTAATTAAGTTGTTTATTTTTTGATATCAAGTTATATGAGCTGTTTATATATTTTGGATATTAACGCTTGTTGGTCATAACATTTGTAAATGTTTTCTCTCATTCTGTAGGTTGTTTTTCCTCTGGCCTGATTTTCTTTTGAAAATTTTAAGTAATAAATGAAATGATTACTGAATTTATAGGACACTAAATCGATACTTAAAAAAAATTTTTTTAAAGCACAGGATGAAAATACAAAAATACAGGTATCATGAGGGAAAAATTAATTAATAAAGGACTTGGAACAAAGATCTAGGAAACTAATGTATAAATAATAGAAGTTCTAGTTGAGGGTAGGAAGATATGTACCATTAATATGGAAGAAAGACAGTCATTAAATAGAATAAATTTTTCATGAAACCAAGACCAAACTGAGTTTGAATGCTAAAAGGACTCAATAAATTCCAGGATGAATTGATAAAGAAATATCAACTTTGTCAAATTTTAATTAAACTTTTCTGAACTCCAAGAACAAAAGAAAGTCTTGAAAGGTCCTCAGTAGGAAAACAAAACAATGAATAACAACAATAAAATAAACAAGTGGCAACATTGTAGATGCAATGGCAGTTTCTCCTAGCTTTCAGATTGACAGCAGAATATCTCTGCTCCACATAGGAGCAGACTCCTTATAGCTTGTAGTCCCTATATCTCAAAAAGACATAGGGAAGATGTAATCTCAGAATTCAGGCATATCTACTGATAACACACATTTACAGTGTCTGGGGAAAACATTTGAGAATATCTTCAAATGACTGCACAAGAAACGAAACCAACATGGGGGGAAGATACAGAAAGAAAACAGTGATGAAAAACAAACCTTGAATATAAATAAAAAAATATTAGATTATCTGGGAATACACAGCATTGATGACATAGAAAGACAATTCCTGGGGTCGCAAAGAGTCAGACACAACTGAGCAACTGAACTGAACTGAACTGATGATATAATTGGGCTTCCTGGGTAACTCAGCTGGTAAAGAACCTGCCAGCAATTCAGGAGACCCCAGTTTGATTCCTGGGTCAGCAAGTTCCTCTGGAGAAGGGATAGGCTACCCACTCTAGTATTCTTGGACTGTCCTGGTGCCTCAGACAGTAAAGAATATGCCTGTGATGCAGGAGACGTGGGTTCAATCTCTGGGTTGGGAAGATCCCCTGGAAGAGGACACGGAAACCCACTCCAGTATTCTCACCTGGAAAATCCCATGGATAGAGGAGCCTGGTGGGCTACAGTTCATGGGGTCGCAGAGTCAGACATGACTGAGCGACTAAGCACAGCACAGCACACATGATATAATTAATGAATTACCACAGCAAAAAATCAAAGATGTCAGAGAGGGCTGGAGGAAGATGCAGCAATGAAAAGGCAAAGTAAAAGCAGTCAAAATCATCATGGAGAGAACCAAGCAAAAGAAAACATAGGGTGAGAAATCAAAGTATTCTGTGGGTCTTATCTTACTGAGACTTGGGTAGTAGCTGTTTGTTCTACTAGGTTACTCTTATTTTCATATTAAATTGATTGTGGGAATAAAAAAAGAAATAATAAGTACTAATGAGTTATATAAGAATATAGTAGAGAACAAATTCATAAAATCAGAAAAATATTGGAAAAATAATATAAAGATGAAAGAAAGTTAGCTAAGTATTCATTTTACTGAATATGCTGAACTGAATGATCCTTTGAAAAGATAGACTGTCAGACTAACTTATGTAATAACAACCCAGCTATATACTTTCTACAAGAAATACTTAAGCTGAGATGATACAAATTAAAAATAAATGCATGGGCAAAGAGATTCCAGGCATGCAAATAAAAATAAAGAAGTGCTGGCCATATTAATACTAGCAATAGCTAGGATAAGATACATTAATGATATACCACGTCATCAGTTCAGTTCAGTCGCTCAGTCGTGTCCGACTCTTTGCAACCCCATGAACCGCAGCACTCCAGGCCTCCCTGTCCATCACCAACTCCTGGAGTTCACCCAAACCCATGTCCATTGAGTCAGTGATACCATCCAACCATCTCATCCTCTGTCGTCCCCTTCTCCTCCTGCCCTCAGTCTTTCCCAGCATTAGGGTCTTTTCAAATGAGTCAGCTCTTCATGTCAGGTGGCCAAAGTATTGGAGTTTCAGCTTCAACATCATGTCATAGATGTGTATTATGAAACATATACATATAAAGGAAAGCATTATTAGAACTGAAAGAGCTTATGAATTTTAAAGTAAAAGACTTGTTCTATCTCTTATAATGGACAGATGGAGACTATAGTAAAAACATAGCAACTAAATTGATTTTTTAAATGGCAACCCTCTCCATTATTATTTCCTGGAGAAGGCCATAGACAGAGGTATCTGGAGGCCTATAGTTCATGGACTTGTAAAGAGTTGGACATGACTAAATGACTAATACACACATCATATTCCAAGGATATGGCATTATAATGTGTATCATCTGAGGACTATTTCTTACAATTAAATCTATCATATTCTTGACCACACAAAGTTAGGAGTAACTGGAAAGATTTTTTATTAGTTACCTTTTTGATTATCAGCTGTTGTGAGACAAATAATCTACCAATACACTTTGGCCACCTGATGTGAAGAGCTGACTCTTTGGAAAAGACCCTGATGCTGGGAAAGATTGAAGGCAAAAGGAGAAGGGGGAGACAGAGGATGAGATGGTTGGATAGCATCATGACTAAGTGAATATGAGTTTAAGCAAACTCCGGGAGGTAGTGAGGGATCAGGAAGCCTGGTACGCTGTAGTCCATGGGGTTGCAAAGAGTCGGACAAGACTTCAGCAGCCTGAACAACAACAATACTTTCTTAGGGGGAGTACTCCAAACTTTTTTAAGTCTTTGCCTTAGTTACATAGTTGAAATAATCTGAGAGCAGTGACTGCAAGATAGAGGTATGGTGCTCTATTTACTGCCTACTGTGAAGAAAGCTGAACGCCAAAGAATTGATGCTTTTGAACTGTGGTGTTGGAGAAGACTCTTGAGAGTCCCTTGGACTGCAAGGAGATCCAACCAGTCCATCCTAAAGGAGATCAGTCCTGGGTGTTCATTGGAAGGACTGGTGCTGAAGCTGAAACT
>NW_011494826.1:10814767-10817222 GCF_000754665.1 Bison bison bison | reverse complement strand
GAAACTCCAATACTTTGGGCACCTCATGCAAAGAGTTGACTCATTGGAAAAGACCCTGATTCTGGGAGGGATTGGGGGCAGGAGGAGAAGGGGATGGCAGAGGATGAGATGGCTGGATGGCATCACCGACTCGATGGACATGAGTTTGAGTGAACTCCAGGAGTTGGTGATGGACAAGGAGGCCTGGCGTGCTGCAATTAATGGGGTCGCAAAGAGTCGGATATGACTGACTGACTGAACTGAACTGATAAAACTGTTAGGAGATTCAGATATTTCTTTTTTCTTGTTTAGATTCCACATATAAGTGAGATCATAAAGTTTGTCTGACTTTTACTTAGCAAAATGCCTTTAAGATCCATTCATGTTGTTGCAAATGACAGGAGTATCTTCTTTTTATGGTTAAATAATATTTGTTAGTTTCTGAAGATCTTTGTTTTTCTGTGGTATCAGTTGTAATATCTCTTCTTTCATTTTCTATTTTATTTATTTGAGTCCTTTCTTTTTTTTCTTGAATCTAAAGGTTTGCAATTTTATGTTTACAAAAAACCTGCTGTTAGAAATTGATTTTTTTCTATTGCCTTTTAGACTCTATTTCATTTATTTCCACTCTGATCTTTATCTCCTTCCTTATACTAAGTTTAGGCTAGTTTTTTCTCTTTTTTCTCCTTCCTTGAGGTATAAACTTTGGTTGTGTATTTGAGATATTTCTTGTTTTTGATGTAGGCATTTGTTGCTATGAACTTCCCTCTTGGATGCTTTTGCTACATACCTTAGGTTTAGATATGTTGTATTTCTATTTTTATTTTTCTAAAGGTACTTTTTAATTTCTCTTGGCTTTTTCTTGACCCATTGTTTATTCAGTAACATGTTTAATTTCCACATATTTTTTTATTTCTGGAGATTCAAACATTGATGACAATGTTTCTAGGGAGTTTATAGCAATTTTGGAAATATGAAGTTGAAGAGGGTCATCAATCATCTGGGGAACATTTGAGTGGTTTACATCACCTTGGTTTATAGGGCTATCACTATATTCCACTGTGTAGTTAATCTCTTCTAACCTGACTTCAAACTTGGAGATTGTTATATACACTTAAATAATGAACTAGAAATAATAGTAAGAAACTCAGATCCAGAGCTAAGTGGATCACCCAGGTGGTCAATGTGACAAAAACAAAATAGTGGCTGGTTTATACAGTTTTCAACCCAGTATCAATTTATCACCTATAAGTCAGGAGAAAGAAATTTAGTATATTCAAAACTAAGAGGCAAAAGATTACCATTTCCATAGTGTTTGAGTCCAGGTATACTATTGGACTGTGGTAGAAGGACAAGTTCTGCTTGGGTCAGTCAGGCCATCAATCTAGATGTGATAGAAGAGTCTGGAATTGGGAGCCAGGCCAGGTCCTCCATACTAGGTCAAGCTTACCCATCCATAATTCATAAATTTTAGCTCTACTTATGAACCCTCATTTACAAAACTACCTGCCTGTCAGGACTTAACCCTGCTATAAATCTAGTTAAGATAGCATATTCCATATAGACAGTGTTAATTACAGACACTTTTACACTTAGATTGGACCCAAAGTAAAGTCCTGGGAATTCACAGCCCACTACAAATATGTTCTTTCCTCTACTGAAGTTGATGAAAAGTTTTCTTCTAGAGCTTACCAGGACAGGAATAGCTATAAATCCAAATACTGATGAGAAACTACAATGATCATTCTCTCATACCTGGAGAACAGCCCTGGTTACGGGTACTGGTATCTTGAAAACAGAATATGGCCAATCGCCTTCAATCACAGCTTACAGAAAATATGTGGGGGTAGCAGAACATGAGAGAGAGGAAGAGAGAGTCAGTTTGGTAAAATATTTGAAGAACCAGTGAGACCTTGATAATAAGACAAAATGCAGATGGTAGCACAAGGTCAAATTCTATGAAACTCATTTTATGTAGAGATTGACTATGGTTTTCCTGTAATTCTCACATACTTGTCTTGGTGGCTAAGAATCAATATTATTTTTAAAAACACTTGGTTATACTACTTTCAGAGTTTATGATCTCAGGATCAGATTTTTTAATGAGCGGTGAAAGTACAACTACAAGATAAACTATAATTACTTGACTTTGGGGACTTTTTCAGATACTGGTGAAATGTTAACTACAGCCTTTGCTGCTGCTACTGCTAAGTCACTTCAGTCATGTCCAACTCTGTGTGACTCCATAGACGGCAGCCCACCAGGCTCCCCTATCCCTGGGATTCTCCAGGCAAGAACACTGGAGTGGGTTGCCATCTCCTTCTCCAATGCATGAAAGTGAAAAGTGAAAGTGAAATCGCTCAGTCATGTCCAACTCTTCATGACCCCTTGGACTGCAGCCTACCAGGCTCCTCCCCGCCATGGGATTTTCCAGGCAAGAGTACTGGAGTGGGGTGCCATTGCCTTCTCTGAACTA
>NW_011494826.1:10804341-10814081 GCF_000754665.1 Bison bison bison | reverse complement strand
ATTGCTGAAGCCTGGCTTGGAGAATTTTGAGCTGAGCATTACTTTACTAGCGTGTGAGATGAGTGCAATTGTGTGGTAGTTTGAGCATTCTTTGGCATTGCCTTTCTTTGGGATTGGAATGAAAACTGACCTTTTCCAGTCCTGTGGCCACTGCTGAGTTTTCCAAATTTGCTGGCATATTGAGTGCAGCATTTTCACAGCATCATCTTTCAGGATTTGGAATAGCTCAACTGGAATTCCATTACCTCCACTAGCTTTGTTCGTAGTGATGTTTTCTAAGGCCCACTTGACTTCACATTCCAGGATGTCTGGCTCTAGGTCAGTGATCACACCATCGTGATTATCTGGGTCGTGAAGATCTTTTTTGTACAGTTCTTCTGTGTATTCTTGCCATCTCTTCTTAATATCTTCTGCTTCTGTTAAGTCCATACCATTTCTGTTCTTTATTGAGCTCATCTTTGCATGAAATGTTCTTTTGGTATCTCTGATTTTCTTGAAGAGATCCCTAGTCTTTCCCATTCTGTTGTTTTCCTCTATTTCTTTGCATTGATCACTGAAGAAGGCTTTGTTATCTCTTCTTTCTATTCTTTGGAACTCTGCATTCAGATGTTTATATCTTTCCTTTTCTCCTTTGCTTTTCACTTCTCTTCTTTTCACAGCTATTTGTAAGGCCTCCCCAGACAGCCATTTTGCTTTTTTGCATTTCTTTTCTATGGGAATGGTCTTGATCCCTGTCTCCTGTACAGTGTCACGAACCTCAGTCCATAGTTCATCAGGCACTCTATCTATCAGATCTAGGCCCTTAAATATATTTCTCTTCTTTAGTTAGCATCAAAATATACATCTTCAGCACAAGAGCAGTGAAGTTAGGCAAAGAAGAGAGTAACCAAAATTGTAGAATTAATGAGAGAAATGTTTAACTAGTTTAAGCAAAAGCAAACTGGCTCCTTAATACCATCAACATTTGCCTTCCTTCCTACTCTATTTTAAAGTCCCTGTACCCCTCCCAAAGACTAAGGTTCTGTCATGACTACAGATACTTATAGAACAGTTTCCCATTAAGGTTAACTAATGTGTAATCTATCCTATCTCTTGAACCAAAATCAGAGGACCCCTGTTTTTCATTAACTATACATAGACATTTCACGAGGTGAAACCATCATTCCAGACCAAGTTTAGATAATGTAATCACAGGGTCATTCTCTGTCCTCTGCCAGTGTGATAACCTTACGTCCAAATCATACAAAAAATTTGAGTTATATTAGGGGCATTAAGAAGTAGAAAGCATTTGGGGTCAGATCTGCATCTAGTTTGAATTCAAAATTCATTATTGGTCATTTAATGAATATGCCTTATCTTAAATCGGGCTTCCCAGATGATGCCAAGGACCTAACGGCAAATGTAAGAGATGTGGGTTCAATCCCTGGGTTGGGAAGATCCCCTGAAGAAGGACATGGCAACCCACTCCAATATTCTTGCCCGGAGAATCCTATGGACAGAGGAGGAACCTGGCAGACTATAGTCCATAGATTGCACAAAGTCAGGCATAACTGTAGCAACTTAGCACACAGCACACATCTTAAATTTATTTGATCAAACTAAAATAGAGATACCATTTGTCTGTAGAATATTAGAGAAAATGAAATGAAATTGTAACAACATGGTTGAACTTAAATGTATGTGCTCAGGTGTATCCAACTCTCTGCGACCCCATGGACTGTATGTAGTCCACCAGGGTCATCTGTCCATGGAATTTTCCAGGCAAGAATATGTAGCGGGTTGCCATTTCCTATTCCAGGTTTGTACTAATTCTCCTAAATAAAAAATTTCAAGGTCCTGCAAACATGAAAGAGACATTAGAACATGTGGAGAGAGGGCCAGAATGCCATGTTGCAGGCATCTGGACTTGGTTCAGAAGACTTGGGATTTTCACTCCTTTCCCCCCTGACAACAAAAGAACATGTTTATGCCAGCTAATAGCATCACCTTGTCTCTAAGCAAAAATATTAATTCAAATCTCTGGAATAGATTTCATAAGGCACTTCCAGTACTAGGGCTACTCGTACCACTCCCCATCCTAAGATACAGTAGGCTAACCATACACACAGCAATGACCCCTTGTTAGAGACCACTGTCACCCTCTTGCCCAGGAAAGATTTTCAAAGATGTCTACATCATCTTCATTGAGAGCACTCCAAAACACAAACTTCTGGTTTCAAGTATCCATCCTTCCTTCTTCAGGGTTGATGGCCAGTATGTGAAGGAGTGACAGGGGAAACACTGGATCTTACTCCATAAGGCCAAGAGAACAAGGTCACAGTCATTAACCAACAATGAGATGGTCATTCATGAGGTATATGCGATGACAGCATCAGGACTGGTCCCATCTGGGAATCAAAACAAAGATTCTGGATCTTAAGCCAGTCAAACTAGTAAACTTCTGCCTACAGTTTTCCTTCCATACTTTATACCTTGTTACAGTAGTATGTCTTTTGTCAGCTGTTCAGCATGTCTTATATATAATCAAGAATAAGTGATAGAGGCCATTCTAGGATGCCAAGTCTAAGAAGCTAGAGAATCATGTAAAATGGGAAGTATAACAGGATCCAGAAAGAGAACTGCTGGAGGCTCATGACCCAATTCAATCAAACTTTTAGTCTACAAGATACAAAGTGGAATTTTTGTCAGACATACCATTAGGTCTCAAGTAGCAAGTTGTGAAGAAGAAAAGATGCTTTGGCACATCTTATCTTAAATATAGGTGATGCATTCTTAAAAGGAGTGATATCTCCCCCAAGGGGCTAAAAATTGGTTCTTAGGGAGCAAAAAATCTTACTCATTTTATGTATAAAGCATAAATTATATACAGTATATGAATAAATAACAGTATATATGTAATATATAAATTGTACTGGGTATAGTTAGAAAAAGTAGGTAAAACAGTTTCTTAGAGGATAATAACAAAAAAAGGTTAAGAAATACTGATTTGTATTATACTGACTTTTTTAAACATGGCATTTTTGTATTCATATTTACATAATATAAAATTCACCCTTTTAAAATACACACTTCAGTGGTTTTTAGTATTACCACATAGTTGTTCAACTTTCAATGACATCTAACTTTAAAACATTGTTTTCATCCCAGTAAAAATCACTGAACTGGTTAGTAACCATTCCTCATTCCAGTCTCAGTCAGCTATTGATCTATATTCTGTCTCTATATTTTTCTATTCTAGACAATTTATACAAGTAGAATCATATAATATTTTGTCCTTTGTGAGTAGATTTTTATCACTTAGCATAATGTTTTCAAGGTTCATTCATAACATACATTACTACTTTACTCTTTTTATTGCCATATAGTATTCCATTGAATGGATATCCTTCATTTGTTTATTTATTCCTCATCAGATGTCTGTTGGGTTGTTTCGCCTTTTGATTATTATGAATAATGCTGCCATGAGCATTTGTGTGCAAGTTTTTGTGTGAACATAATTTTCCTTTCCCTTAGAGAGAGAGAGAGAGAGAGAGAGAGATAGGTAGTAATGAAAGTGCTGGGTTATATTGATTTTATATCTTACAGTTGTGCTGAACTTTGTTAGTTCTTACAGATTTTTAGTGGATTCCTTAGGATTTTCTCTATACAAGATAATGTCATGTATAAATATCATTTTACATCTCTCTTTCCAATCTGGATGCCTTTAAGTTCCTTTTCTTGCTAATTACTCTGGCTGTAACCTCCAGTACAATGTTCAGTAGAAGTAATAGAAGCAAACACCCTTGTCTTATTTCTGACTTTAGGGAGAAAGAATTCACTCACCCACCATTGAGTATGTTAGTTGTGAGTTTTTTATGAAAAGCCAAAGTGTCAGTTTCTCAGTCATGTTCAACAATTTGCAACCTTATGGACTGTAGCCCACTAGGCTCTGCTGTCCATGGAATTCTCCAGGCAAGAATACTGGAGTGGGTAGCTATTCCCTTCTCCAGGGATCTTCCCAACCCAAGGACTGAACCTGGGTCTTGCATTTCAGGTGGATTCTTTACCATCTGAGCCACTAGGGAAGCCATAGATGATCTTTATCAGGTTGAGGAAATTCCCCTCTATTCCTAGTTTGTTCAGTGTTTTTATTATGAAAGTATATTGGGTTTTGCCAAATACTTTATCTGTATTTATGGAAGTGTTCATATGTTTTGTTCTTTATTCTTTTAATGTCATGTATTGCAATTCATTCATTTTTGAGATGCTAAATGATTACATTCCTGGGA
Source organism: Bison bison bison (assembly GCF_000754665.1). Taxonomy (NCBI): domain Eukaryota; kingdom Metazoa; phylum Chordata; class Mammalia; order Artiodactyla; family Bovidae; genus Bison; species Bison bison. The sequence continues at coordinate 10,809,813 of NW_011494826.1, read as the reverse complement.
TTAATCGTATTTGATCATGGTGTATAATCAGTTTGCTAGTATTTTGCTGACGTTTTTGTCTTTATATTTATGAGGGGAATAGCCACATAGTTTTCTTGTGATTTTTTTAACCTGGTCTTACTATTAGGATAATACTCAACTTGTCAAATGAGCTGGGAGTATTTCTTGTATTTCTATCTTTCTGAAAGAGTTTGTGAGGGATTATTACTAATTCTTTTTAAAATATTTGATATTATTCACCAGTGAAGCCATCTAGGTCTAGGTTTTTCTTTATGGAAAGTTTGTTGCTTACTGAAATTTTTACTTGTTCAAGTTCTATTTAGATTATCAATTTTTCCACTGAGTATAATTTATCTGATTTGTTGGCATAGATTGCTTACAGAATTCTCTTATGATACTTAATTCTGTAAAATTGTTAGTAATATTTTCTCATTCATTCCTGTCAGTATTATAGCAAGTTGAGTCTTCTTTTTTTCCTAGTCTAGCAAAAAGTTTGTCAGTTTTATTCTTTTCAGAGGACTAGTGTTTGCTTTCATTAGTGTTCTCTACAATTTTGTTACTTTGTATTTCATTTACTTACATTCTAGTCATATTTCCCTCCTGTTTTGGCTTAATTTTCTCTTCTAGTTTCTTAAGATGAAAGGTTAGGTTATTAATTTGAGATCTTTTTTAGTATAGACATTTATATGGTGATTCAGATAACTGAGTAGTTTGTGTCCTAAAAAATTTTTCTCTTATTATCTAATTTGTTGGCATAGTATTGCTCTTACATTGTATTGCATTGTCATTTTCATTTATCTGGAAGTTTCTTTTTGGTTGGTTATGCATGTATTGTTTCATTTCTATGATTTGTGTTTTCTAAATTTCTCTCTATTGTTGATTTCTAATCTTGATACACTGTTTTCCAGTATCATACTTTGTATGATTTTAATCCTTTTAAATTTGTTAAAGCTTGTCTTATAGATTCACATTTGGTATATTTGGAGAATATTCTGTGTTTCAGAATAATGTGTATTCTACTCTCGTTGGGTGATGTGTTCCATAAATATTAAATCTAGTTAGTTTATGCTGCTGCTGCTGCTAAGTCGCTTCAGTCGTGTCCGACTCTGTGCGACCCCACAGACAGCAGCCCACCAGGCTCCTCCGTCCATGGGATTCTCCAGGCAAGAACACTGGAGTGGGTTGCCATTTCCTTCTTCAGTGCATGAAAGGGAAAAGGGAAAGTGACAGGACTCTTAGCGACCCCATGGACTGCAGCCTACTAGACTCCTCCGTTCATGGGATATTGGTCAAATCCTTTATTTTATTGTTGGTCATCTGCAATATTGTTATATCCTATTTTGAGAGTTGTATATTGAAGTTTCCAAAATTACTGTCATCTTCTCTTTAATTTTGTCAGTATTTGCAGTAATTTTGAGGGTTTGTTGTTAGATGAGTGTACGCACACACATACATGTACAGAATTTATAATTATTAACATCTTGATGTATTGACCCTCTGGTCATTGTAATTAGTTTCCTTTTGACTCTAGTAACAATTTTGTCATATATTTATTTTATATGGAATTAGAACAGCCACTACAGCTATCTTTTGGTTACTCTTTCATAGTATGCCTTTCCCCATCCTTACCTTCAACTTATTTATGTCTCAATCTAAAGTGTGCTTCTCATACACAGCATATAAAAGTATATTTTCTAAAAATTATGAAAAAATGCTGCCTATTGATTAGAATATTTAACTATTTTACATTTAATATAACTATAAAATTTATAGCTCTCATTTTGGTATTGTTTTCTATATATCTTTCTCTCTTTTTCTTTTTCTACATTGAGAAAGTTCTCTCTTTAGCTAAGAAAGGTTTTAAATAATGAATGGGTGTTGAATTTTGTCAAATGTTTTTTGGCATCTTTTGAGATGGTTGTATGATATTTCTTAAGTCTGTTGATTTAGTGAATTACATTGTAATTTTAGGATGTTGAATCAACCTTGCATTTCTAGGATAAAACCAATATGGTTATGATATTTCAACTAGATATTTGAATGTATCAGCATAAAATTATTAATATATAATAACATTACATTATCATCCTTTAAATGTTCAATATGGCACCATTATCCTATTAATATCTATAGGATATAGTCTGTGTCTCAGGCCGTATCAGCCTGAAGGCGCCCGATCTCGTCTGATCTAGGATATAGTCTGTTCTCACTATCATTTTTAAAGACTTTAAAAAATATCTTAAAAAAATATTTTTTAGTTTTTTATGTTATTGGTAAACAGCACTGTTTAAGGTATATAGCATATAAGGTAAGTTTAAGTTTAAGGTATATAGCATAATGATTTGATTTACTTCCATCATAAAGTTTAGTGAACATTCATCATTAAGTATAGGTGCAAAATAAAAGATACAGAAAAATGTGTTTTCATGCTAATGAGAACTCTTAGGATTTACTCTCTTAACGTTCATGTTGTTAAGAGACCATACAGCAGTGTGAATTATACTTATCATGCTGCATGTTATATCCCTGGTAATTATTTATCTTATAACTTGAAGTTTGTACCTTTTGACTGCCTTCATCCAATTCTGCCTCCCCCAACCTCCATTCCCACCTCTGATAACCACAAATTTGGTCTCTTTATTTATTTATCTTTGGATTTTTTTTATTTTTTATTTTTTTACTTTACAACAATGAGCTTGTTTTTAAAGTATAATTAACCTAGAGCACTGTTAGTTCCTGTTGTACAACATAGTGATTACATATTTCTTTACACTTCAAACTGATCACCATGGTAAGTCTTATAATATGTAACCATACAAAGATACTACATGGTTATTGACTGTATTCCCCCCACACTGTATATTTCATACCTGTTGCTCATTTATTTTGCAGCTGTAATTGTTCATGTTTATCTCCCTTACCTATTCCTTTCCTCATGCATTCTCCCTCCCCTCTAGTAAATGCCTGTTTGTTCTCTGTATCTTAACTCTCTATATATTACATTTGTTCATCTATTTTTTAGATTCTACATGTAAATGAAATTACACAGTATGTGTTTTTCTGTCTGCCTTATTTCACTTAACATATATCCACTAAGTCCATCCATGTTGTCACAAATGGTAAAATTATGTTCTTTATGGCTCACGAACATTTCATCGAGTGTATATACCACATCTTTATCCATTCATCTACTGATGTCCACTTTGGTTGCTTCCGTATCTTGGCTATTGTAAACAATGCTGCAATGAACATGTGGGTGCATGTATCTTTTCTGATTAGTGTCCTCATTTTCTTCAAATGAGTATCTGGGAGTGGTATTGCTGGATAATATGGTAGTTCTGTTTTTAATTCTTTGAGGAATTTGTATACTGTTTTCCATAATGGTTACACCAATTTACATTCCCACCAATAGTGTGCTATGGCTCCCTTTTATGCACATTCTTGCCTACATTTTCTGACATCAACATATAATGTTGTGTTTTGAAAATATGTTTGATGTTTCAATTTTCTTAAATTTTCTGAGGCTTGTTTTTTAACCTACCTTGTGATCTGTCCTGGAGAATGTTCCATGTGCACTTGAGAAGAAAGTTTATTCTGCTGCTTTTGGATGGAACACTATAAATATCAGTTGAGTCAGTCTAGTCTAATGTGTCATTTAAAGCCAGTGTTTCCCTGTTGACTTTCTATCTGGATGATCTGTTGTTGATGATAATGTTGTGTTAAAGTTCCCTACTATTACTGTGTTACTATCAATTTCTCCCTTCATGTCTGCTAATATTTGCTTCATGTATTTAGGTGCTCCTATGTTGGGTGCATGTATATTTACAATGATTATATATTCTTAAATTGATCCCTTGATCATTATGTAATATCCTTCTTTGTCTCATTACATTTTTTGTCTTAAAGTCTAATTTGTCTGATACAAGTACTGCTACCTCACCTTACTTTTCATTTCAATTTGCATGGAATATCTTTTCCGTCCCTTTGAGTCACTGTATGTCTTTAGATCTGACTCAGTCTTTATCTTTTGATAGAAGCATTTAGTGCATTTACATTTAAATAATTACTGATAGGCATGTACCTGTTCCCATTTTGTTAGTTGTTTTGAGGTGTTTTGTAGTTCTTTGTTGTTCCTTTCTTCATCTTTTGTTCTCTGACCTTGTGATTTGATGACTATCTTTACTGCTGTTTGGATTCCTTTCTCCTTTTCATGTGTGTATCTGCTGCAGATTTTTGGTACAGGGTTACAGTGAGATGTGGGTGTGTGTGTGTGATGATTTTATGTGGCTGATCTCTCAAGTTTAAACACATTTTGAACCCTGAATTTTTACTCTCCTCCTCCAATGATTATTGTTTTTAGACCTTATATTTAATACTTTTTGTTTTGTGTATCCCTTAACTAGTTATTGTGGATACAGATCATTTTACTACTTCTGTCTTAGCTTTATAGATGGTTAGTTTACTATGTCTACTGTGTTTTTGCATCTGTCAATGAGATTTTGCCTTTAGTAATTTTCATGTTTCTAGTTGTAACCTTTTCTTTTTTTGCTTTGAGAGGTCCTTTTAATAATTTCTTGTAAAGATAGTTTGGTGATGCTGAAGTCTTTTAGGTCTTGCTTGTCTCTAAAACTTTAGATCTTTCTGTCAAATATAAATGATGGGAGAGTATTCTTGGTTGTAGATTTTCCCTTTCATCACTTTAAAGATATTCTGGCCTACAGAATTTTTGCTGAAAAGTCAGCTTCTAGATTTATGGGAATTCTCTTATACATTACTTGTTGCTTTTCTCTTGCTGCTTTTAATATTCTCGCTTTATCTTTAAAGTTTGCCACTTTAATAGAAGTATGTCTTGGCGTGGTCCTCTTTCAACTGATTTTGTTTGAGACTCTCTTTTCTTCTAGTAGCTATCTGTTTCCTTTGCCAGGTTAGGGATGTTTTCAGCTATTATGCCTTTAAATATGTTTTCTGCCCCTCTCTCTCTCTTCTCCTTCTGGGACCCATATAATACAAATGTTAGTATGCTTGATGTTGTTTCAGGGGTCTATTAAATTATCCTAGTTTTTTGTTTTTTTGGTTTTTTTTTTTTTTTTTTTTCCTGCTTAGCTTCTGTCAGGTGAGTGTATGCTTCTTGGTTCTTGTCTCGTCACAACAATGATTTGGAGTGACGGACATTAAAGCCCTCAGCGCATCACCTAACGCAAATTAGGCTTAGTCAGGAGTGCCGTTCTACCTGAAGTCCTCACTCCGGTCCCAGGTGTTGAACAAACCGTGTCATAGCTCTTAAACAAATCAGTGTTACAGTCAGTCAGTCAATTCAGTCACTCAGTCATGTCCGACTCTTTGTGACCCCATGAATTGCAGCATGCCAGGCCTCCCTGTCCATCACCAATTCCTGGAGTTCACTCAGACTCATGTCCATTGAGTCAGTGATGCCATCCAGCCATCTCATCCTCTGTCGTTCCCTTCTCCTCC
>NW_011494826.1:10785704-10804241 GCF_000754665.1 Bison bison bison | reverse complement strand
CAATGAATCAACTCTTCGCATGAGGTGGCCAAAGTACTGGAGTTTCAGCTTTAGCATCATTCCTTCCAAAGAAATCCCAGGGCTGATCTCCTTCAGAATGGACTGGTTGGATCTCCTTGCAGTCCAAGGGACTCTCAAGAGTCTTCTCCAACACCACAGTTCAAAAGCATCAATTCTTCGGCGCTCAGCTTTCTTCACAGTCCGACTCTCACATCCATACATGACTACTGGAAAAACCATAGCCTTGACTAGACGGACCTTTGTTGGCACAGTAATGTCTCTGCTTTTCAATATGCTATCTAGGTTGGTCATAACTTTTCTTCCAAGGAGTAAGCATCTTTTAATTTCCTGGCTGCAGTCACCATCTGCAGTGATTTTGGAGCCCCCAAAAATAAAGTCTGACACTGTTTCCACTGTTTCCCTATTTCCCATGAAGTGATGGGACCAGATGCCATGATCTTCATTTTCTGAATGTTGAGTTTAAAGTGTTACAGCTCTATTTTATTTAGAAAATAGCAGGAGAATCCATCCTCGAAGAGTGAGGGCATGCCAACCCAAAGACTCGAAGAGAAGAGAGTGGAGGAGCACGCCAGCACGCGGAGGGGTGGGGGAGAGAGAGAGAGCAAAAGAGCCCTTTGACTCCTCTTTTTATATGTTTTTTCTTCCCCCTGGGCCTGCCCTATGCAAATTAGGCTTAGTCAGGAGTGCTGTTCTACCTGAAGTCCTCACTCCAGTCCTCAGACCTTCCTTTGCCCTTCCTCTGTTCTTTTTTCATGGGCTTTTCCCTTCCTTGTCTTTTAGCCATCGCAATTTTGGACTCCTTTTTCCTATTCTAACTACCTAACACTTCCAATATTCTGTCTTCTGGATCACTGATCCTTTCCTCTATACCATCTAATCTACTGTTGATTCCTTTTAGTGTATTTCTCATTTCAATTGTTATATTCATCTCTGGTTCTTCTTTAAATTTTCTAACTCTGTATTAAAAACTTCTAGCATGTACACTGGTGGCAAATGCATGTTTATATATGGCAAAACCAATACAATATTATAAAGTTAAAAAAAATAATAAAAATTAAATAATAAAATAAATAAATGTTTTTCTCTCCTCTAAAAAAAAATTAATAAATAAAATAAAAACTTCTAACTTCTCACTCTACTCATCTAGTCTTTTTGTCATTTTTTTTTTTTTATAGTTTTTACAATCATTACTTTGAATTCTTCATTGGGTAGGCTGCCTATCTTCACTTTATTTAGTTCTTCTTCTGGGGCTTTATCTTGTTGCTTGGTTTGAAACATATTCCTCTGTTGCCCAATTTTTCCTAATTTGCCATTTTTATTTTCATGTATTTTATAGGTTTCATGTATTTTATTGTTATATTTCCTGAACCTGGAGAAGTGACCTTTTGTAGGAGATAGCCTATGAGTACCAGCAGTGCACTGCCCCCTAGTCACCAGGTCTATGTCTTTTTATATACCAGTTCTATGTGGGCTATGAGTCCCTCTGTTGTGGTGGGCTGACTACATGGGCAGTCTGGTATGTATAACTGTTGGTTTTCCAGACCAAGCTTTGTACAGAGGCTGTTGGCCCCTGGTTATTGAGGCCAGGTCATGAAGCAGCTGGCTATGAAACCCTATAGGATCACAGGGCCAATAGTGGTGAGTCTGACCCCAAACTTCTTTCAAATTACTGCTTCCTCCTTGAGTCCCAGAAGTGTGTGAGATTTTGTGTGCATCCTTAAAGAGTAGTGTCTCTATCTCCCACAGCCCTGTGGCTCTCTAGAAAGTAAGCCTCATTGGACTTCAAAGCTAAATGTTCTTCTCAATGCAGCATCCACAAACTGAGAAGCCTGATACAGGGCTTTGGTCCCTTGCTCCTTGGAGAGAACCTCTGCAATTATAATTATCCTCCTGTTTGCTGGTTGCCTGCTAGAGGTATGGCTCTTGACTGTACTGTGACCCTGCTCCTCTTACTCATTTCCTGGTTCCTTATTCCTATCTTTAGTTATAGAAGATATTTTCTGCTAAATTAAAGTCTTTCTCCTCAATAGTTGCTCTGAAAATAATTGTTAATTTGGTGTGACTATGGAAGCAGGTGAGTTCAGGGTCTTCCTATACTGTCATCTTGGCCACAAACCCTTTCATCTGCCATTTCTATGTCTTATACCTTTTCTTTTGTTCTTCTGTTATTGCTCATTTTTTGTTAAATAGATACTGTTAGAGTACCATTTTATTCTCTTGTTTCCTTTTATTGTATTTTTGAAAAATTTTAAACCATTTGTATTGGTTTACCTGAGGATTATAATTAGCACTTTAATTTAGAAAAATCCAGTTCAGATTAATTCTAACTTATTCAAACAGTGTATAGTAACTTTGCTACAATGTATTTCTATTCCTTGTCCTTTTTCTGTTATAAAAATAACACCCTTATACAATATACAGCCTACTTATCAACACATCTTTAGTTTTATGAAGTTGTCTTTTAAAGCAAATAGGTACATGTGTTCCACCCATAGTGGATTCATGTTGATGTATGGCAAAACCAATACAATATTGTAAAGTAATTAGCCTCCAATTAAAATAAATAAATTTATATTAAAAATAATAAATAAAGCAGATAGGTTAAAAAAGTGTTACAAACAAAAATGTATTTATACTGTCTTTTATATATACTTGTGTAGTTACCTTTATTGACACAATTGTTTATGTGGATTTGAGTTACTTTGTGGATTTTCTTCTCAGCTTGAAGTACTCTCTTCAGTAACTTTTATAGGACAGGGCTTGTTGTTCAGTTGCTCAGTCTTGTCTGGCTCTTTACCACACCATGAACTGCAGCACACCAGGCCTCCACAACACAGCACACCAATACATAATCCTTCACTATGTCCCAGAGTTTCCTCAAACTCATGTCCATTGAGTCAGTGATGCTATCTAACCATCTCATTCTCTGTTGTCCCTTTCTTCTCCTGATCTCGATCTTTCCCATCATCAGGGTCTTTTCCAATGAACAGGCTCTTTGCCTCAGGTGGTGAAAGTATTGGAGCTTCAGCATCAGCCCATCAAATGATTATTCAGCATTGATTTCATTTAGAATTAACTGCTTTGATCTCCATGCAGCCCAAGGAACTCAAGAGAAAACCCAAGAGTTTTCTCCAGCACCACAGTTTGAAAGCATCAATTCTTCAGTGCTCAACCGTCTTTATGGTCCAACTCTCACATCCATAACATGACTACTGGAGAAACCATAGCTTTGACTAGACCATTGTCATTGGTTTCCCAATGTTGCATTTCAAGCCAGCTTTTTAACTCTCCTCTGTCACCTTCATCAAGAGACTCTCTAGTTCCTCCTCACTTTCTGCCATTAGGGTGGTGTCATCTCCATATCTGAGGTTATTGATATTTCTCCTAGCAGTCTTGTTTCTAGTTGAGCTTCATCCAGCCTGGCATTTTCCATGAATTACTTTGCATATAAGTTAAATAAGCAGAGTTACAATGTGCAGCATTGACGTACTCCTTTACTAATTTGGAATCGATCCATTGTTCCAAGTCTGGTTCTAACTGTTGCTTCTTGACCTGAATATAGGTTTCTCAGGAGGCAGGTAAGGTGGTATTCCTAATTCTTTAAGTATTCTCCACAGTTTGTTGTGATCCACACAGTCAAAGCCTTTAGTGTAGTCAGTGAAGCAGAAGTAGATGTTTTTTCTGGAATTCCCTTGCTTTTCCTATGATCCAATGTATGTTGGCAGTTTGATCTCTGGTTCCTCTGCTTTTTCCAATTCTAGCTTGCATATCTGGAAGTTCTCAGTTCAGATATGTTGTAGCCTAGCTTGAAATTTTGAGCGTTACCTTGCTAATATGTGAAATGAGTGCAATCATGAAGTAGTTTGAACATTCTTTGGCATTGCCCTCCTTTGGGACTGGAATGAAAACTGATCTTTTCCAGTCCTGTGGCCACTGCTGAATTTTCCAAATTTGCTGGCATATTGAGTGAAGCACTTTAACAACAACATCTTTAGGATCTGAACTAGCTCAGCTGGAATTCCATCACTTCTACTAGCTTTATTTGTAGTAATGCTTCCTTAGGCCCACTTGACTTCACACTCCAGGATGTCTGGTTCTAAATGAGTGATCACAGCATTGTGGTTATCTGGGTCATTAAGACCTTCTTGTACAGTTCTTCTGTGTATTCTTGCTACCTCTTCTTAATATCTTCTGCTTCTGTTAGGTACACACCATTTCTGACCTTTATTGTGCCCATCTTTGCATGAAATGTTCCCTTGGTGTCACTATTTTCTTGAGATCTCTAGTCTTTCCCATTCTATCGTTTCCCTCTATTTCTTTGCATTGTTCGCTTAAGAAGGTCACAGCTGCTAGTGATGAATTTTCCTGGGTTTTGTTTATCTAGGATTGTATTTTTTTGTAATTTTTGAACATTTTTTCTTGTCATAGAATTCTTGATTGACATTCTTTTTCTTTCAAGTATTTGAAAATGTCATCTCGCTGACTTCTCCATAATCTTTGGGAAGATAGTTGATAATCTCTTAAGTGATACCTTGTACTTCATTTTTCTGTCACTGCTTTCAACATCCTTTGTCATTTTCTTCTTCTTTTTTTTTTTTTTTTTAGTCACTCAGTCATGTCAAACTTTTTGCAACCCATGAACTGTAACCCACCAGACTCCTCCATCCATGGGATTTTCCAGGCAAGAATACTGGAATGGTTAGCCTTTCCCTTCTCCAGGGATCTTCCCAACTCAGAGATCAAACCCAGGTCTCCCATATTGCAGGTGGATTCTTTTAAGCTGAGCCATTTTCTTTTTAAGGCAGAATTATATTCCATTTTTTAAATCTGTGTGTGTGTGTATCCACATTTTCTCTATTCATCCATTGATGGACATTTAGGTTATTTCCATGTGTGGCTATTGTATAAATATCAGTAAATAATGCTTCAATGAACATAGAGGTGCAGGTATTTTTCAAATCAGTGTTTTTACCTCCTTCAAATAAATACCTGAACTTGGATATGCTGGATTATACAGTAGTCTCTATTTTTTGTTTTTTGAGGAACCTCCATCCTCTTTTTCATAGCAACTGCAACAATTGATATCCCCACCAACAGTGTACAAGACTTCCCTCTTCTCCACAGTCTCGCTAGCATTTATTATCTCTTGTCTTTTTGATGGAACCCATTCTAATAGGCGTGAGGTGGTATCTCATTATGGTTTTGATTTGTATTTCCCTGATTATTAGTGATGTTGAGTATCATTTCAGGTATCCGTTAGCCATTTGTTTGTTCATCTTTGGGGAAAAATGTCTATTTGGTTTCTTTGCTCATTTCTAAACTGGATTGATTTTTGCTATTGACTTTTATGAGTTCTCTACATATTTTAAATATTAATCCCTTATCAGATATGTGATTTGCCAATATTTTCTTCTATTCTGTAGGTTGCCTTTTCATTTTGTCAATGGTTTTGCTGTGCAGAAGCTTTTTAGTTTGATGTAGTTCCACTTGTTTAATTTTTGCTTTTGTACCTTTGCTTTTGATATCAAATTTCTAAAAAAACTATTAGGACCAGGAGCTCAAGGAGCTTATTGCCTGCATTTTTTCCTAGGTGTTTTGTGATTTGATATCTTACATTAAAATAGCTAATCCATTGTGAAGTGACTTTCATATGCAGTATAAAATATTTGTCCAGCTTCATTCTTTTGCAAATGGTATGTCCCAATACCATTTTTTGATGAGACTATTCTTTCTCAATTGTATCTTCTTAGCTCCTTTGATGTGAATTGGCCATACATGCATGAGTTTATTTCTGAGTTTCTATTCTGTTCCATAAACCTATTCATCTGTTTTTATGCCCATGCTGCTGCTAAGTCACTTCAGTCATGTCTGACTCTGTGTGACCCCATAGATGGCAGCCCACCAGGCTCCCCCTTCCCTGGGATTCTCCAGGCAAGAACACTGGAGTGGGTTTCCATTTTCTTCTCCAATGCATGAAAGTGAAAAGTGAAAGGGAAGTCACTTAGTTGTGTCCGACTCTTAGCGACCTCATGGACTACAGCCTACCAGGCTCCTCCATCCATGGGATTTTCCAGGCAAGAGTACTTCAGTGGGGTGCCATTGCCTTCTCCTTTTATGCTCATACCATACCATACTGTTTTTGTTACTATAAGTTTTTGATATAATTGAAATCAGGAACCATGATGCCTCCAATTTTGTCCTTTCTTCTCAAGATTGCATTGGGTATTCAGAGTCTTCTATGTTTCCATACAACTTTTAGAATTTTTTTTTGTTTTACTTTGAAAAATACCATTGGAATTTTGATAGGGATTACATGGAATCTGTGCTTGGATTTTAACAATATAGGCAATTTAATATAGTGATTCTTCCAATTCATGATCACAGAATATCTTTCCAGTTATTTGTGTCTTCTTCAGCTTCTTTCATCAGTGTTTTATAATTTTAATGTAAATATTTTCACCTCCTTGGATAAATTTAGTTCTAGGTATTTTATTCTTTATGATGAATCTGTAAATGGCATTGTATTCTTAATTCCTCTTTGTAACAGTTTGCTGTTAGTGTACCAAAACAACCAATTTTTTATATTAATTGTACATCTTTCAACATTGCTCAATTTCTTGATTAGTTCTAACAGTGTTTTGGTGGAGTCTTTAGTGTTTTCTCTATATAATATCAGATCATCTGCAAAGAGAGACTTTTGTATTTTTACCTTTCTGATTTGATGCCTTTATTTATTTCTCTTGCTTAATTCCTCTGGCTAGGACTTCTAGTACCATGATGAATATAAGTGGAGTGAGTATAAATTACTGTCTTATTCCTAATGTTAGAAGAAAAGCTTTCACTTTTTCAATTTTGACTATAATGTTCGCTGTGGGCTTGTTGTATATGGCTTTTATTGTGCTGAGGTAGTTTCCCTTTATCTCCATGTTGTGGAGTGTTTTTTATCACAAATTAACTTGGATTTTGTCAAATGCCTTTTTGTGCATCCATTAAGATGTTTCAAATGATTTTAACCCTTTATTTTGTTGATGTAGAGTACCACATTTATTGATTTGCAGATGTTTAACCATTTTTGCATGCCTGGAAATAATTCCACTTGATCATAAAGTATAGTCCTTTTAATGTACTGTTGAGTTATTTTGCTATAATTTTTTAGGGTTTTTGTATCTCTGTTCATCAAGGATGTTGGCCTATAATTTTCTTTTCTTGTAGTGTCTTTATCTAGTTTTGATATAAGGGTAATGCTGGCCTTAGAAAATAAGTTTATAAGTTTTCCCTTCTCTTCTTCTATTTTTTAATTTTTTGTGAGAGTTTTAAAGGTATTGGCACTAGTTCTACTTTAAATCTTTGGTAGAATTAATCAGTGAAGCATCTGACCCTAAACTTTTAATTGCTAGAAGATTTTAGATTACTGATTCAATTTCCTTAGTAGAAATAGGTACATTCAGATTTTTATTTTCTTCCTTCTTTAGTCTTGGTAGTCTATTTATTTCTAAGACTTTATCTATAGCTTCTAACTTTCCAATTCATTGGCAGATAATTGTTAATAGTAGTCTCTTATGAGCCTCTGTATTTCTGAAAACACTCTCTCCTTCAATTCTAAAGGGCACCTTTGATGGAAAGAGTGTTCTAGGTCGGCAGATTGTTTTTCCTTTTAACATTTAATATATTATGTCTCTTCCTTCTGGCTACAGATTTCTGCTGAAAAAGCTGTTAACAGTCTTATGCAGGATCCCTTGTATATAACAGGTTTTCCTTTTGTTGCTTTTATAATTCTCTTCTTGTCTTTATCTTTTGACAGTTTAATTATTATGTGTCTTGGTATGGGTCTTCTTGCATTAAATTTTTTGAACAATTGGCATTCCCTGGTTCTGGATGGCTGTGTCCTTCCCTAAGTTAAGGAAATTTCCAACCATTATTTATTCAGATATGGTCATTGCCCCCTTTTCTCTCCCTTTCCTTCTGTGGTAAGTCATTTCAGTTGTGTCTGACTCTTGGAGACTCTATGGACCTTAGCCTGCCAGGGTCCTCTGTCCCTGGGATTCTCCAGGCAAGAATACTGGAGTGGGTTTCCATGCCCTTTTCCAGGAGATCTTCCTGACCCAGGGATCGAACCTGTGTCTCTTAGTCTCTTGCACTGGCAGATGGGTTCTTTACCACTAGTGTCACCTGTGAAGTGAAAGTCACTCCGTCGTGTCTGACTCTTTGTGACCCCATGGACTATAGCCTGCCAATCTCCTCTGTCCATGGAATTCTCCAGGCCAGAATACTGGAGTAGGTAGCCATTTCTTTCTCCATCCCAGGAAGATCTGGGACCCCTTATAATAAAGTATTGGTCATCTTTTTCTCAAATTTATTTCATTCAAATATAGTTGGTGTACAGTGCTTCTGTTATTTTCTGCTGTAGGGCAAAGTGATTCAGTTATACATATATATATATACACACACACACATATATATATACACACACACATACACACACATTCTTTTTCATAGTCTTTTCCTTTATAGTTTATCAGACATATCGAATATAGCTCCCTATGTTATACAGTAAGACCTTGTTGTTTATCCATTCTATATATAATATTCTGCATCCGCTAACCCCAAACTCTCAATCCACCCTTCCCTCACCACCACCATCCCCCATGGTAACAAGTTCATTCTCTATGTTTGTGAGTCTATTTTATCATTTCAGTCACTCAGTCATGCCTGACTTTTGCAACCCCATGAACAGCAGAACACCAGGCCTCCCTGTTCATCACCAACTCTTGGAGCTTGCTTAAACTCATGTACAATGAGTCGGTGATGCCATCCAACCATTTCATCCTCTGTTGTCCCCTTCTCCTTGTGCCTTCAATCTTTCCTGGCATCAGGGTCTTTTCCAATGAGTCAGTTCTTTGCATCCGGTGGCCAAAGTATTAGAGCTTCAGCTTCAGTCCTTCTAATGAACAACCAGGACTGATCTCCTTTAGGATGGACTGGTTGGATCTTCTTGCAGTCCAAGGGACTCTCAAGAATCTTCTCCAACACCACAGTTAGAAGCATCAATTCTTCGGCACTCAGCTTTCTTTATAGTCCAACTCTCACCTTTAGCACTGAGTGGTTTGATCTTCTTGCAGTCCAAGGGACTCCTAAGAGTCTGTTTTATAGATACGTTCATTTGTGTCATATTGTAGATTCCACATATAAGGGACATCATATGGTATCTCTTTTTATCTTTCTGACTTACTTTACTTCGTATGATAGTGTCTAGGTCCATCCGTGTTGCTACAAATGGTATTATTTCATTCTCCATTCTTTTTTATGGTGGAGTAGTATTGTACCATATATATATATACACACCACATCTTCTTCATTCATTCATCCATCCATCAGTGGGCATTTAGGTTGTTTCCATATGTTGGCTATTGTGAGTAGTGCTGCTGTGAACACAGGGGTGCATGTATCTTTGTGAATTATACTTTTGTCTGTATATATGCTCAGGAGTGGGATTGCTGGATCATATGGCAACTCTATTTTTAGATTTTTGAGGAACCTCCACACTGTTTTCCACAGTGGCTGCACCAATTTACATTTCTACCAATGGTGTAGGAGGGTTCCCTTTCCTTGACAAACTCTCCAGCATTTGTTATTTGTAGACATTTTAATGATGGCCCTTCTGAGTGATGTGAGGCAGTACCTCATTGTAGTTTTGATTTGCATTTGTCTAATAATTAGAGATACTGAGCATCTGTTCATGTGCTTGCTGGCCATCTGTGTATCTTCTTTGGAGAAATATCTACTTAGGGCTTCTGCCTGAGAAATGGAATATTTCCTGCCATATCAGTAAGGGATGTCACAGTCATCAGCCATTGTAGCCCTCCAATTTGAGCCAGTCACCCCTAAGAGAACTCAAGAAGGAAAATACTTGCCATCTAGCAGCCATCAGAATACAACCACATCCTATAGTGAGCCCCAAGGAACTCTGGACATGAAAACAGGATACTGGCCCCAGATGGCTGAGGTGAATATCAAAGGAATGACTTCCTTGAGCCCAGACTCTTGGATCTTCCCATACATAGAAAAGCGCTAAATTTCTTAACTTGGGTTATCTGGTTTTCTTGAATAATAATTTTTTGATGTTCATACTACCTGACTTTTGTTGCAATACTTCTATATAACCTGGCTCTTCCCCCCGCCTTCTTGGAGCAGTTCTCTCAGGGTGGCTTGAGATGCTATCTCCTAAACCAGAAGTCCTAAAAATTTCCACTGACTAAAACATAACTCACAACTTTTAGATTGCATGTAATTTTTCCAGTCGACATGCCCATTTTTCAACTAGGTTTTTTTTTTGTTTCTGAGTTTTATGAGCTGTTTGTATATTTTGGAAATTAAACCCTTTTTGTTCTCATAATTATCAAATATTTTCTCCCAGTCTGTAGGTTGTCTTTTCATTTTGTTTATAGTTTCCTTTGCTCTACAACAGCTTGTAAGTTTGATTAGGTTCCAATTGCTTATTTTTGCTCTTATTTCTATTTCCTTGGGAGAGTAATTTAAACCATTGGTGCAATTTATGTTGGAGAATGCATTGCCTATGAACTCTTCTAGGAGTTTTATGGTGTTATGTCTTATATTTAAGTCATTTTGAGTTTATTTTTGTGCATGGCATGATGGTGTATTCTACTTCATTGATTTACATATGGTCATTCAACTTTCCCAACACCGCTTGCTGAAGAGACTCTCTTTTCTACATTGTATATTCTTACTTTCTTTGTCAAAGATTAATTGGTATGTAGATTTATTGCTGGGCTCTCTATTCTGTTGCATTGATCCATATGTCTGTTTTTGTGCCAAGATTGGTCGTCTTGATATTGTCCATAAGTCCCTTAAGCTTTCTTCATTCCTTTTTTTTTTTCTTTTTGCTGCTCTGATAGATACATTCCATGCATTTCAAATTTGCTATCCTTTCTTCTGCTTCATAGTCTTCAGCTGAACCCCTTCATTTATTTTTCTGACCAATTATTATATTTCTCAGCTCCATGATTTATACTTGTACTTTCTTATATTTTTTGTCTCTTTGTTGAAATTCTCACTTTATTCATGAATTAGTCTCCTGATCTTGGTGAGCATCATTATGAACAGTCATAATTTTGAACTCTATCAAGTAAATCACTTATCTGATTTCATTAAGATGTTTTTCTGGGATTTAATCTTATTCTTTAGTTTGGAACACAGTACTCTTTCTCCATTTTCCACGAATCTCTTTTTTTTCTCTGCATTAGACAAAATAGCCACCTCTCCTGAGTCTTGAAGGACTAATCTTCTGTAGGTACATGTGGGTGGGCTACGTCGCTTCAGTCGTGTTCCACTCTTTGCGACCCTATAGACTGTAGCCTGCCAGGCCTCTCTGTTCATAGTATTCTCCAGGCAAGAATACTGGAGTGGGTTGCCATTTCCTCCTCCAGAGGATCTTCTCAATCCAGGGTTCGAACCCTTGTCTCTTATGTCTCCTGCATTGGCAAGCAAGCTTTTTACCTCTAGCACCAGGTAGGAGATAAACCTTAAACTGCCCTTATCTAGGTCAATTGAACCCTGCCCTAGATCTCACAAAATTTTTTGATTATCCAAGAAGCCTTCTTTGTTCTTAGTGGCTCACAGTGTCACGTCTCACTTCCTAAAAGAAAGGATATCAGTCTGAAGCTCCATGCTGGCTGATTGGAAGCCAGACCCTCAAGCAGCAGTTTTTAAAGTATGCAAATATATCTTCTTAAGCGTATGACTGGGAGATGGGTGTTTCTTCTTTTTCTGCACTTATGGCAAGCCATAAAGCACTATTTCTTTGTTTGCTACCATCCTGTTGAACCTGTGAACACAAGCTGCACTGGCTACCAGAGTCCAGAGATAAAGGGGCATCCCCTGGATGGTTCTGCACTAATTGCAACATCAAATACATTCAATCTTCTTTCTGGGAGATACCAGTGATCTGAAGTGAGGAAGGAGGATGGCATTAAGATGGCACCCTCTGGCCTCCATGGTCTTTGTAAAGTATTTCAGTTGGCTCCTGATTGTATGTTTAAATAGAAGTCGTCCCCTTAAAGAGTGAAGCTTTTAAGATAAGCAAATAGGCCTCTTTCATGGAAAGACTGGGCACATTTCTGCTACCTCTGTGCTGTACCGTGGAGGGGTTAGCCACCCTGAGTCATTATATGAGTCCTTTAATAATGTCACTGTAACCTTGTGGGCCTTGTGAACACAAGCCTCACTGACTTTCAAAGCTAGATTGTTTGGGGGGATCACCTTTCAGGTGCAGGTCTTAAAATCTGGGTGCTAGATGTAAGATTCACACCTTTCAGTCCTCAGGGAGAAGACAAAAATTGTGACTTCTAGTTATGGGTAGCTGCTCTGGGGATGGAGTTTTTAGTGAGATTGTTTTTCAGCCTCTCCTACCTGTTTCAATGTGAGATGTTTCTTAATGTGTAGGAGTCACTCAGCTAGTTTTTGGATTTCTTTCAGAGGGAATTGGTTCATATGTAGCCATAGAGTCCATGTGCCCATGGGAGAAAGTGAGTTCAGGATATTGCTATATTGCCACCTTGAACTAGAACTTAGTTCTTGATTTATTTTAAATTTGGTTTCCTAATGATCACCCCAGTTCAGTTCAGTCGCTCAGTCGTGTCCGACTCTTTGCGACCCCATGAATCACAGCACTCCAGGCCTCCCTGTCCATCACCAACTCCTGGAGTTCACCCAGACTCAAGTCCATCGAGTCAGTGATGCCATCCAGCCATCTCATCCTCTGTCGTCCCCTTCTCCTCCTGCCCCCGATCCCTCCCAGCATCAGAATCTTTTCCAATGAGTCAACACTTCGCATGAGATGGCCAAAGTACTGGAGTTTCAGCTTTAGCATCATTCCTTCCAAAGAAATCCCAGGGCTGATCTCCTTCAGAATGGACTGGTTGGATCTCCTTGCAGTTCAAGGGACTCTCAAGAGTCTTCTCCAACACCACAGTTCAAAAGCATCAATTCTTTGGTGCTCAGCCTTCTTCACAGTCCAACTCTCACATCCATATATGACCACTGGAAAAACCATAGCCTTGACTAGATGGACCTTTGTTGGCAAAGTAATGTCTCTGCTTTTTAATATGCTATCTAGGTTGGTCATCAGGTTCCTCCCAAGGAGTAAGCGTCTTTTAATTTCATGGCTGCAGTCACCATCTGTAGTGATTTTGGAGCCCCCAAAAATAAAGTCTGACACTGTTTCCACTGTTTCCCCATCTATTTCCCATGAAGTGATGGGACCGGATGCCATGATCTTCGTTTTCTGAATGTTGAGCTTTAAGCCAACTTTTTCACTCTCCACTTTCACTTTCATCAAGAGGCTTTTTAGTTCCTCTTCACTTTCTGCAAAAAGGTGGTGTCATCTGCATATCTGAGGTTATTGATATTTCTCCCAGCAATCTTGATTCCAGCTTGTGCTTCTTCCAGCCCAGCGTTTCTCATGATGTACTCTGCATATAAGTTAAATAAGCAGGGTGACAATATACAGCCTTGACGTACTCCTTTTCCTATTTGGAACCGGTCTGTTGTTCCATGTCCAGTTCTAACTGTTGCTTCCTGACCTGCATACAAATTTCTCAAGAGGCAGATCAGGTGGTCTGGTATTCCCATCTCTTTCAGAATTTTCCACAGTTTATTGTGATCCACACAGTCAAAGGCTTTGGCATAGTCAATAAAGCAGAAATAGATGTTTTTCTGGAACTCTCTTGCTTTTTCCATGATCCAGCAGATGTTGGAAATTTGATCTCTGGTTCCTCTGTCTTTTCTAAAACCTGCTTGAACATCAGGAAGTTCACCAGGTCAGTATAATTTAGCCATCATCTAAATAATTTGTGTTGGACTATAAAGAAAGCTGAGTGCCAAAGAATTGATGCTTTTGAACTGTGGTGCTGGAGAAGACTCTTGAGAGTCCCTTGGATGGCAAGAAGATCCAATCAGTCCATCTTAAAGGAAATAAGTCCTGAATATTCATTGGAAGCACTGATGCTGAAGCTGAAACTCCAATCCTTTGGCCACTTGATGTGAAGAACTGACTCATTGGAAAAGACCCTGATGCTGGGAAAGATTGAAGGGGCAAAAGGGGCTGACAGAGGATGAGATGGTTGGATAGCATCACAGATTCAATGGACATGGGTTTGAGCAACTCTGAGAGTTGGTGAAGGACAGGGAAGCCTGGTGTGTTGCAGTCCATGGGGTCACAGAGAGTCAGACACAACTGAGCAACTGAACTGAAAACTGGTAAGAAGTTTTTCCTAAATGCTTTACCTATATGTTTTCCACCACTTAATAAAGGAATGTATGTGATATGTCATGTCATCAACCTTCAGTCTTGTATTTCCTCCTTGCATAAGTTCTTAAGGTCAGTCAGGGATGAGTATCTTCTCTTTTTGCCTGCACCATACCCCATTCAGATCCTGAGGAATATATCTGTGCTTTACCATGTCTTCTATGGCTAGCTAGTTTTTTCAGAATTTCCTCTTGAATTCTTGGCTAGGCTCTTATTTTCTGCAACTGAAATCATAGTCTTAGACATGTGTGATATTGCCAGCATATTTTATTGTTTTTGGTAATGCCAAGGGTTAAAGGATTTTCCCCCTGAGATGAAATCAAATAGACACAATACCCTGAGCATAGATATTTCCCAGTGAGCTTAAGTTGGGACACAATATTGTCTGTGCTCTGGAGATGATGTATTTAAAGCAGCTGTAAAAGAAGTTCAGTTGTCTTACTAACTTTGAGGCTATTGGCTTTTATAGCTAAAGTGGTTAGAGAGGGGAATATAAATAACCCCAAATTAAAAAAAAAAAAATTAAGGTTAAAAAATTTACCACCATTTTACCAAGGACCATTAGTTTCCCTGGGATAGGTGATTTGCAGTCCCATCTCTGATTCGGACTAATATCCAGAGTTCTAAAATGGCTGATTGTAGATGTTTTGCCAGTAACATCATGGTTTTTTGTTTTTTGTTTTTATGGGAGAGTTCACTAAGGTCCTCTATCATTCTGAAGTCAATTGTTAACAGAGACTTTGTACTCTGATTCAGCATAGCTTTTGGGGACAACTGGCTGAGGCAAGAAGATTAGGTGAGCTAAAGAAAGGTCTGTATGTTCACAAGTAGCTGCAAGAGGAGTTGATCCAGGTGACTGAGAATTCATCCTATGAATTCCATAGAACTGTGTAATCAGATAAACCTGCAAAACCCTAAAATGGTATCTCAACAACTGACTATCATATATTACTTTAGCCTGAATAGTAAAAGAGGGCACAAAGTAGATGATTTATTTGTTTAGTTTTGTAGCAGATTCTTTTGAAACTCTGGGAAATACCCTCTTTGTCTGTTAATAGTACTTATGAAAAATTCTCATGCTTGACTGTAGTTTCCTGATTCAAGTGCCGGCCACATCTCTAAGCTTTCCTTTCCTTAGAATTCTGAAATGTCACTCAGCCCCAATACAGTAACAGCCCAGGAGAAAACAGGAGTTAAATCCACAAAGGATAACTCTCACCAGGGGGTGATAAGAGCCAGTGCATAAATGCCTCAGCCTCCTATTCTCCAGAGGGTCAATTGTGAAGGTGCTTTGGGAAGTGGAATTGATCAAGAGTCTTCTCAGACTGAATGAGTAACAGGATAGTTGGCTATGAATTCCCAAGTACTACCCGCTGTGAGGACAGTAGGTAAAATAATCAATGAGGGTCACACTTAGGCTTCGATAGGGGAAAGATTACCAAGAATATTGGGATAGGAGTAGACAACAATAGTGTGCTGGTGGCCCGGTTACATGGTACTTAATTTTCAACAAGTTTCTACCCATTAGGTAGACATTAGAGGAAATACTTAAGCTTTCAGAGAAAAGATAAGATACCTTGGCAAAGAATCTAGTGGACATGGAGAAGAATCAGGAGAATTCACTGAGAGAACTATGTTCATTTCAGGGAAGTTACTAAGTGCCTGTAGATTCTGAGTATTGGATGTTTAATATCGCCACCTGAAAGTCCAGGTTTGCCAGAGACAAACAACTGAATACGTACTTTTCTAATCTAAACAGATTACAGAACTGCAATTTTGCAAAATATTGCATATGTGTATAGAGATTAAGTCAAAATATAGGTTTGTTTCTCTTCCAATGTTTCATACAAGAGGAATCTTGTTATTCCTGAATGCAAACAGAAAGTTAAGGTAGCAATTAGAAAATAGATAAGTAAATACAGACATAATCCATCTTTTCTCTAGAGGAAAACAACACGATGCACTTTATCTTAAATGGCTTTTACAGGAAGCACTGAGCAACTTTTAACTATGGTGAATTAACTTATGGCTAATAGGATATTCACTACACCTTTGAAAAATTGGATTTTCTTAATTTCACTTTCTGCTAGATTGTTGTTAAAATGTATAGTAATGTAACAGATTTTTATATATTGATTTTGTACCCTGCAATTTTACTGTATCTATTTATAATTGTAAATAATTTTAGTGCAGTCTTTTTGTTGTTATTCAGTCACTAAGTCCTGTCTGACTTTTTGCAACCCCAAGGACTGCAGCACACCAGGCTTCCCTCTCCTTCACTATCTTCTGGAGCTTGCTCAAACTCATGTCTATTAAGTCAGTGATGCCATCCAACCATCTCATCATCTGTTGTCCCCCTTCTCCCTTCAATCTTTCCCAGCATCAGGGACTTTTCTGATGAGTAGGCGCTTCACATCAGGTGGCCAAAGTATTGGAGCTTCAGCATCAGTCCTTCCAATGAGTATTCAGGGTTGATTTTCTTTGGGATTAACTGGTTTGATTTCTCTGCTGTCCAAGGGATTCTCAAGAGTCTTCTCCAGCACCACAGTTTGAAAGCATCAATTCCTCAGTGCTCAGCTTTCTTTATGGTCCAACTTTTACATCTGTACATGACTAATGGAAAAACCATAGCTTTGACTAAATGTACCTTTGTTAGCAAAGTTTTGCCTGTGCTTTTTAATGTGTTGTCTAGGGTTTTCTATATATAAAATCATATCACCTACAATTATTGACAGTTTTATTTCTTCCTTTTCAATTTGAATGACTTTTACTTCTTTTTCTTGTGTAATTATTCTGGTGGTGGTGGTTTAGTCGCTCAGTTGTGTCTGATTCTTGCGACCCCATGAACTGTACGCAGCCTGCCAGGCTCCTCTGTCCATAGGGTTCTCCAGGCAAGAATACTAGAGTGGGTTGCCATTTCCTTCTCAGGGATCTTCCTGACTCAGGGATTGAACCCAGGTCTCCTTCACTGCAGGCAGTTTTTTTTTTTTTTTTTTACTTACTGAGCTAACAGAGAAGCCCCTGGTAATTAATTATTCTGTGTTGAATAAGAGTGGCAATTGTGGGTATCATTATCATGTATCTGATCGTACAGTGTTACCTTTCAGTTTTTCATCACTGAGTATGATGTTAGCTGCAACTTGTTATATAAGGCCTCTATTATCTTAAGGAATGTTCCTTCTATACCCATTTTATTGAGAGTTTTTTATGTAAATGGTTGTTGAATCCTTTCAAATACTTCTGCATCTATTGAGATGATCATATGATTTTTAACTTTCCTTCTATTAATATGGTCTATTACACTGATTGATTTGCAGATGTTGAACCATCCTTGATCCCTTGAATAATCCTACTTGATCATAATATGATCCTTTTTATAAATTTTTATTTGGCTTGCCAATACAGTGCAAACCAAAGGATGTACATTGATGTCCATTATGGGCGTATAATTTTCTGTGTTGTTCTTGTTGGGTTTGGTATCAGGGGAATGCTGGACTTACAAAATGAAGAGGAGAGAATGCTTCCTAACTTATTTTTTTGAAAGAGTTTTAGAAGGATAGGTATTAAAATCCTCATTAAATGTTTAGTAAAGCTTATTTGTGAAGCTTTCTGGTCCTGGACCTTTGTCCAGGGGGACGTTTTTAATTACTGTTTTAATCTTACCAGTGATCTATCTGTTCAGATATTCTGTCACTTCTAATTCAGTCTTGAAAGGTGATAAGAATCTAAGAATTCATCCATTTCTTCTGGACTGTCAAATTTGTTGCCATATAGCTATTCATAGTATTCTAATTCTTTGTATATCTAGACTATCCATTTTAATTTCTCCCTTTTCATTTTTGCTTTTATTTATCTGAGCCTTCTATTTCTTGTTTTCCTTCAGTTAAGTTCAGTTGCTCAGTCATGTCTGACTCTTTGTGACCCGATGGACTGCAGAACACCAGGCTTCCCTGTCCATCACCAACTCCCTGAGCTTGCTTTCCTTAGAGAGGCTAACTAAAGGCTTGCCAATTTATCTTTTTAAAGAACCAACCATTAGTTCAATCAATCATTTCTAGTGTCTTTTTAGTTTGTTTCATTTATTTCTGCTATGATCTTTATTATTTTTTTCCTTCTACTGACTTTGGGCTTCATTTTTTTCTTTTCCTAGTTCCTGTAGTTGTAATTAGGTTGCTTGAGATTTTCCCTGTTTT
>NW_011494826.1:10781197-10785589 GCF_000754665.1 Bison bison bison | reverse complement strand
AGATGATCTTTCATTTCTCCTTTGATTTCTTCATGCATCCAATATTCTTCAGTAGTATGCTGTTCTGTCTCCACATATTTGTGATTCTCCAGCTTTCTTCTTGTACTTCATTTCTAGTTTCATATTATTGTGTCAAAAACATGCACAATATGATTTTACCCTTCTTAAATTAAGTGAGGCTAGTGCTTTCTGATATGTGGTCTATCCTTGAGAATGTTCCACGTGTATTTGAAAGGAATGTGCATTCTGCTACATTTGGAGAGAATGTTTTGTATAAATCTATTAAGTTCATCTGGTTCTAATGTTTAATTTCAGAGAAGGCAATGGCACCCCACTCCAGTACTCTTGCCTGGAAAATCCCATGGACAGAGGAGCCTGGTGGGCTACAGTCCATGGCATTGCTAAGAGTCGGACACGACTGAGCGACTTCACTTTCACTTTTCACTTTCATGCACTGGAGAAGGAAATAGCAACCCACTCTGGTGTTCTTGCCTGGAGAATCCTGGGGACAGGGGAGCTGGGCGGGCTGCCCTCTCTGGGGTCACACAGAGTCGGACACGACTGAAGCGACTTAGCAGCAGCAGCAATGTTTAATTTAAGGCTGTTTTTGATGGGTGTTGATGACTTTCTATCTGGATAATCTAGCCATGGGTGTAAGTAAAGTACTTAAGGTCCCTACTACTTTTGTGTTGCTGTCAATTTCTCCATTTATGTACATATTTTTCATTTGTTACCTTTTTGGGGCTTGAATTCTGTTTTGTCTGAGTATTGCTATAACCACTTTGACTGCCATTTGCTTGAAATATCATCTTTCATTCCTTCAGTTTAAGCCCATGTTTGTGTTTAGAACTGAGATCACTCTCCTGGAGGCAGCATATAGTGGTGTCTTGTTTTTTAATTTATCCAGCCACTCTGTATGTTTTGATTGGTAAATTTGATCCATTTATATTTACAGCAATTATTGATAAGTGAGGACATAGTACTACCATTTTATCTTTTGTTTTCTGGCCGTTCTACTAGTTTGATGTTTTTCTCAGTTTCCTTTTTTAAAATGTTTTGTGTCGCTGCTCTAGTTTTGTAGTTACCATGATGTTTGTATCAAACTTCTGTAGATAAAATTGTCCTATTTCTGCTCAAAACATCCTATGTTCATTTGCCTATATGGTTCCATCCTCTTCTTTTATGTTGTTGTTTTCTCAAATTATCTCTCTTCATGTTGTTACCAAATTAAAGTAGATATATTTTTACTGGCTTTTTTCCCTTTGATTTTTTGAGTTGCACTTTTTTCTATTTATCACCTTAGTCAAAGTTTTGTGTACTTTTGCCTTTTTGTAAGGCAAGTCTAGTGGTGATGAACTCCCTCACCTTTTGTTTGTCTGAGAAAATCTTTATTTCTCTTTCATATCTGAATGATAACTTCACTGGAGAGTATTCTTGGTTGACTTTATTTTTCAGTATTTTGAGAATGTAATTCACTCTCTCCTGGACTATAGAGTTTCTGCTGAGAAATCTATTGATAGCCTAATGGGAGATCCTGTGTAGGTTACTTTTTCCACCTGGCTACCTTTAAAATTGTTTGTCATTGACTTTTATGCATCTTGTAGAAAGTCTTCTTGCATTGAGATAATTAGGTATTTTCTTAGTTTCATGGCCTTCCCCAGGTTTGCGAAGTTCTCAGCTATTTTTCTCTTTAAATTAGCTCTCTGATCACTCTCTTCTCCTTGTGGGATACCTATTATCTTTAGGAAAGGTGAAAAAATGTAGTTGGGTAGTTCTTATAGATGTCTTCATTAGTTTTAGTTTTCTTCCCCCTTCTATCTGTATCATTTCTAAATTTCTCTTCAATATGGTCTGCTATATTTCCAATGCTTTCTAATTCAGTCTTCATCTTTAGACAAGGGTGCCCACTCTCACCACTACTATTCAACATAGTTTTGGAAGTTCTGGCCACAGCAATCAGAGCACAAAAAGAAATAAAAGGAATCCAAATTGGAAAAGAAGAAGTAAAACTCTCACTGTTTGCAGATGACATGATCCTCTACATAGAAAACCCTAAAGACTCCACCAGAAAATTACTACAGCTAGTCAATGAATATAGTAAAGTTGCAGGATATAAAATCAACACACAGAAATCCCTTGCATTCTTATACACTAATAATGATAAAATAGAAAGAGAAATTAAGGAAACAATTCCATTCACCATTGCAACGGAAAGAATAAAATACTTAGGAATATATCTACCTAAAGAAACTAAAGACCTATATATAGAAAACTATAAAACACTGGTGAAAGAAATCAAAATGGACACTAATAGATGGAGAAATATACCATGTTCATGGATCAGAAGAATCAATATAGTGAAAATGAGTATACTACCCAAAGCAATCTATAGATTCAATGCAATCCCTATCAAGCTACCAACGGTATTTTTCACAGAGCTAGAACAAATAATTTCACAATTTATATGGAAATACAAAAAACCTCACATAGCCAAAGCAATCTTGAGAAAGAAGAATGGAACGGAGGAACCAACCTGCCTGACTTCAGGCTCTACTACAAAGCCACAGTCATCAAGACAGTATGGTACTGGAACAAAGACAGAAATATAGATCAATGGAACAAAATAGAAAGCCCAGAGATAAATCTACACACCTATGGACACCTTATCTTTGACAAAGGAGGCAATAATGTACAGTGGAGAAAAGACAATCTCTTTAACAAGTGGTGCTGGGAAAACTGGTCAACCACTTGTAAAAGAATGAAACTAGAACACTTTCTAACACCATCAGTTCAGTTCAGTCACTCAGTCGTGTCTGACTCTTTGAGACCCCATGAATCGCAGCATGCCAGGCCTCCCTGTCCATTATCAACTCCCAGAGTTCACTCAGACTCCTGTCCATCGAGTCAGTGATACCATCCAGCCATCTCATCCTCTGCCGTCCCCTTCTCCTCCTGCCCCCAATCCCTCCCAGCATCAGAGTCTTCTCCAATGAGTCAACTCTTCACATGAGGTGGCCAAAGTACTGAAGTTTCAGCTCTAGCATCATTCCTTCCAAAGAACACCCAGGGCTGATCTTCAGGATGGACTGGTTGGATTTCCTTGCAGTCCAAGGGACTCTCAAGAGTTTGCCAACACCATAGTTCAAAAGCATCAATTCTTCAGTGCTCAGCTTTCTTCACAGTCCAACTCTCACATCCATACATGACCACAGGGAAAAACCATAGCCTTGACTAGACGAACCTTTGTTGGCAAACTAATGTCTCTGTTTTTGAATATGCTATCTAGGTTGGTCATAACTTTCCTTCCAAGGAGTGAGCATCTTTTAATTTCATGGCTGCAGTCACCATCTGCAGTGATTTTGGAGCCCAAAAAAATAAAGTCTGACACTGTTTCCACTGTTTCCCCATCTATTTCCCATGAAGTGATGGGACCAGATGTCATGATCTTCGTTTTCTGAATGTTGAGCTTTAAGCCAACTTTTTCACTCTCCAAGAGGCTTTTTAGTTCCTCTTCACTTTCTGAAATAAGGGTGGTATACACAAAAATAAACTCAAAATGGATTAAAGATCTAAACATAAGACCAGAAACTATAAAAATCTTAGAGGAGAACGTAGGCAAAACACTCTCCGACATACATCACAGCAGGATCCTCTCTGACCCACCTCCCAGAATATTGGAAATAAAAGCAAAAATAAACAAATGGGATCTAATTAAAATTAAAAGCTTCTGCACAACAAAAGAAACTATAAGCAAGGTGAAAAGACAGCCTTCAGAATGGGAGAAAATAATAGCAAATGAAGCAACTGACAAACAACTAATCTCAAAAATATACAAGCAACTCCTACAGCTCAATTCCAGAAAAATAAATGACCCAATCAAAAACTGGGCCAAAGAACTAAATAGACATTTCTCCAAAGAAGACATACAGATGGCTAACAAACACATGAAAAGATGCTCAACATCACTCATTATCAGAGAAATGGAAATCAAAACCACTATGAGGTACCATTTCACACCAGTCAGAATTGCTGTGATCCAAAAGTCTACAAGCAACAAATGCTGGACAGGGTGTGGAGAAAAGGGAACCCTCTTACACTGTTGGTGGGAATGCAAACCAGTACAGCCACTATGGAGAACAGTGTGGAGATTCCTTAAAAAACTGGAAATAGAACTGCCATACGACCCAGCCATCCCACTGCTGGGCATACACACCGAGGAAACCAGAATTGAAAGAGACACATGTACCTCAGTGTTCATCGCAGCACTGTTTATAACAGCCAGGACATGGAAGCAACCTAGATGTCCATCAGCAGATGAATGGATAAGAAAGCTGTGGTACATATACACAGTGGAGTATTACTCAGCCATTAAAAAGAATACATTTGAATCAG
>NW_011494826.1:10769342-10781097 GCF_000754665.1 Bison bison bison | reverse complement strand
CAGCAAAAGAGACACAGATGTATAGAACAGTCTTTTGGACTCTGTGGGAGAGGGAGGGGGGGATGATTTGGGAGAATGGCATTAAAACATATATAATATCATATAAGAAACGAATCACCAGTCCAGGTTCGATGCAGGACACAGGAAGCTTGGGGCTGGTGCACTGGGATGACCCAGAGGGATGGTATGGGGAGGGAGTGGGAGGGGGGGTTCAGGATGGGGAACACGTGTACACCCGTGGCAGATGCATGTTGATGTATGGCAAAACCAATACAATATTTTAAAGTTAAAAATAATAAAATAATAAAATAAAATATAGTTGATTTACAGTGCTGTGTTAGTTTCCACTGTATAGCAAAGTGAGTCAGTTACACATATACCTATATTTACTCTTCTTTAGATGCTTTTGCCATATTGGCCATTACAAAGTACTGAGTAGACTTCCCTGTGCTATACAGTAGATCTTTATTAGTTATCTATTTTATATACAGTAGTGTATATATGTCAATCTCCCAATTTATCCCTCCTGTCTCCTTTCCCCCCGGGTAACCATAAGTTTGTTTTCTACATCTGAGACTCTACTTCTATATTTTAAGTAAGTTTATTTGTACCATTTTTTTTTTAGATTCCACATATAAGTGATATCATATGCTATTCATTTTTCTGTCTTCACTCAGTATGACAATCTCTAGGTCCATCCATGTCACTGAAAAATGACATTATTTTTAATGGCTAATATTCCACTGTCTATATGTACCACATCTTTATCCATTCTTCTGTTGGATATAAAGGCTGCTTCCATGGACTGAACTTTGGGGTACATTTATCTTTCTGAATTATGGTTTTCCCAGAATATATGCCCATTTACTGGGTTTCTCAGCTCTAGGATTTGTTTGGTTCTTCTTTATGGCAATTACTTTGGATTCTCCATCAGTTAAATTGCAATATTCTGTGACTTTAACTTTGGTTTTTGGAGAATTGTCACTTTCTTTTTCTGATACTATATTTCCAGACTTTTCATGATGCTTTATGAATTTTTCCTGTGCTGGTAGATTTGAAAGTAGGGAATAATTTCTTTGGGTAAAACATTTTTTACTGGATTCTAACAATCCAACTTGTTAGTAATTAGGAGTCTTTTTCAATAGGTGGCATTGAAGAAAATGTTTTGAGAATAGGTATTTCCCACACTCCATTACCTCTTCCAGAGTTTCCCCCAGTGCCATCAGGTTGTGGGCTCCATCACTGTGGGTGGGAGGGAATTGCAGGTGTCTCTGGAGCTGGAAGGCTTGTGTTTCATGTCCCACTATCTCCCCTGCTGTTACTGGGCTCAGCTGCCATGGCCTGAAATTGCATGCTCTGCATTGACTGTTCATCTGGCTCTGCCTCTTCTATGTGTTCCAGTCCAGTATAGATGTAAGTAACTCTGGTATCCTAATGTGTTGGGCAGAGCAACCTTTGTTGAGGTAGGGGTGTTTTAATGGTTTTAGACTGAAAGAGAGAGACAAAGGCAACATCTTACATTGCCATGATGCTGACATCACTCTAACTGCCTGAAGTGTACCAATCTTTCTGTGAAAGAGGTTTATTTGCTTACCTTAAGTCTGAGGAGCAGGCTTCTAATTTCACATGCAACTAGGGGTCAACTTCAGTGCTCCAGAGATGGGGGAGCTAGCAGGCACCATATTTGTAATCTCCCTAGATTACAGATTGTAAGGTCCCTAGAATATCTTAAAAAGGAACTTATGTACATGTAAGCGACCCTAGTTTTGTGGCTGTCACTTGGGAGGTGTGCCTTCTTAGCTGGTTCGAGGGGCCAGCATTGTTTGTGTGTGAGTCCCATAGGAGGGTAATAGTTTTTAATCAGCTGTGTATCTAGAGCACAGTGTAGAAGCAGTAGGAATGTCCAGAACATATGAACATGTCCAACAGGACAGTAGCAAACAAAGAAACATTTTCTAACTGGTTATGGGCTCAGTGCAGAGGGAGTGCCCAGAAATGTTCATCTCCCAGTCTTCCCCTGAAAGAGGTATATTTTCCTACTTTAAAAGCTGCTGACTTATATCCTTCCTTTTAGGACACTATAGATCTTGGCACACCCTCAAGGATTAGGAGTCACTAAAAACAAAAAGAAATTGCTAGGGCAATTACAAAGGATTGAAAGGCACCAAAGATCTAGGACAGGGCTGAGCACAAAGCTTTTTCTCCTACACAAGCTTAGTCCTTAAGGACTAGGAGAGGTGGCTGCTTTGTCTAAGGCAGAGAAACCAACAAAGAGTCAAAATGAAGAAACAGATAAATATGTTCTAAATTTCAAGATTAAACCCCAGAAAAAAAAATACCCAATGAAATACAGGTAAGTGATTTCTTTGACAAAGAATTCAAAATTAGTCATAAATATGCTCACTGAGTTTAGGAGAATACACAAAGTAAGAATTTCAACAGAGATAGAAAATACAAGTACCCAACAGAAATCACCAGCTGAAGAATACAATAACTTACATCAAGGGTTTCAACAGCAGACTAGATGAGGCAGAAGAAAGGATCAGTCACTGGAAAACAGAGTGGTAGAACTCATCCAATTAAAGGAGCAAAAAGAATGAAAAGGAACAAAGAGCTAAAGGGGCTCATGATCAACAGGCCCCAGAGGAGAAGATATAAAGGGAAAGGGAACAGCCATCCAGAGTCAGGAGGGCCAGAGAGTTCCAAATGAGGGAAACCTAAAAAGATCTATACTAAGACACATTACAATTAGTCAAAGACAAAGAGAAAATCTTAAAACTAATGAGAGAAAAAAAAAAACCTGTGGGTTCCCTTTTACATAGCAGAAGATCCTCAACAGCTTTTTTCTATAGAAATTTTGAAGGCCAGAAGGGAAAAACATAATATATTCAAAGCCCCAAAAGGAAAAAAAGATACCAAGATTCTATCCATCAAAGCTGTCCCTCAGAATTAGAGAGAAAGAGCTTTTAAGGCAAGAAAAAGATGGAGTTTACCATCAATAGACTGGCCTTACAATAAATGTTGAGGAGATGACTTTCAGCTGAAACAAGGGTTCTAATTAGGAAAATAAAAATATAAGGAAGTATGCATTTCACTGGTGAAGCTAAATATATGTTAAAATTAAGAATAAACTAATGTATTGATGGTAGGTTAATTACTTATAATTACAAAATTATATGACAGTACAAAAGCTAATGACAAAAACAGTACAAAATAACTACAATAATTTGTTAATGGCTATACAAGATAAAAGGATACAAATTTTGATAGTTATTAATAAAACATGAAACATTGGGAGAGTAAAACTGTAGAGCTTTAGAATGCATTCAAATTCAACATAATTTACTGTTGTAAGATGTGCATAAAATATTTTTTGTTAACCACTAATAAAAACCTCTAGTAGATACACAAAAGATAATGGAGTCTAAGTGTTATACTACAGGAAATCATCACATCACCAGAGAGAAAGAAGGAATGCAGTAATTATTTGTTTAGAAAGAAAAAAGAATGGCAATAATAAGTCCACACTTACCAACAAATAATTCAAATGTAAAAGAATAAACAAAAGAGAGTGGCTGGTGAATTAAAAAAAAAAATCCATATTCTGCTTTATGGGCACAAATGTCAAGACTGAAAATGATGGGATGGATAAATATTCCCTGAAAATATAAACTGAAGAAGGCTTCGGTAGCTATACTTATATCAGACAACATAGCCTTTAAGACAAAGAAGGTCACATTTTAATCATAAAGAGATCAATCCAACAAGAGGACATACATTTGAAAATATTTATTCACCTAACACAGGGTCACATAAATATATAAAACAAATTGTAACTGATTTAAAAAGATAAATATTAATAGCAATACGATAATACTACAGCAGTTAAATACCCCCACTTTCATCAACAGGTAGATCAATGAGACAGAAAATAATGAAACACTGGCCTTAAATGACATGTTGGGCCAGACAGTCTTAACATTTACAGAACAGTCCATCCCAAAGTAAGAGAATACATGTAGCTCCCCAACACATGGAACACTCTCCAAGATAGAACATATGTTTAGAACATATGTTAAGCCACTAAAAAGTCTTAATAAATTCAAGACAATTGAAATCATATTGAGCGTCTTTTCCCACACAATGGTATGAAATTAGAAACCAGTTACAAGAAGAAAACTAGAAACACACTAATATGTGGAGATTAAATAACATGCTAATGAATAACCAATGGGTCTAAAGAAATAAAAAAATTGAGACAAAGATAATGTATATACAATACACCAAAACTATGGAGTATAGGAAAAGTAATTCTAAGAGGGGAGTTCATAGCAATAAACATAAAAAAACCATAAAAGATCTCAAAACAACCTAACTTAACACCTCAAAGAACTAGAAAACTAAAAATACACTGATAGAATCAAGGATAAGATTAGAGCAAAATATATGGACTAAAGATAAAAGATTTATGAAACTAAGAGCTGGTTTCTTTTTTTGTTTCTTTGTGTTTTAGAGCTAATTTCTTGAAGAGACCTTTAGCTAGACAAACCAAGGGAAAAGACTCAAGTAAAATTAGGAAAAAGGAAAGATTACAATAGATAAACAAATGATCAAATGAGACTACTTTAAACAATTATAAGTCAACAAAGTAAACCGTCTAAAAAGGATAAATTCCTAGAAACACAATTTACCAAAACTGACTCATGAAGAAATAGACCATCTGAACAGACTGATTACTAGTAAGGAAATTGAATCGGTAGTCAAGTACCTCCCCCAAAAAATCTAGGACCAGATGGCTTTACTGGTAAATTCTATTAATCATTGAAAAATAATTCCTACAAAGCCTTCTCAAACTCTTAAAAAATAGAAGATGAAAGAACATGTCCAAACACATTTTATGTAGCCAGCATCATTTCTTGATACCCTAGTTAAACAAAGACACTACCAGAAAAGAAAGTACTGTACAGACCATTATCTGTGATTATATGGATACAAAAATCCTCAATAAAATATTTGCAAACTGATTTCTACAGCACATTAACAATGTGAAGGATAAAAATTATTTCACTTCAATAGATACCTGAAAATCACTTGACAAAATTCACCATACATACATGGTAAAAAACTCTCAACAAGTGAATATAGAGGGAATGTAACTTAATAAAGGCAATATATGATAAGACTACAGCTAACATCATATTCAGTGGTCCCTCTAAGATCATGAACGATGATGCCCGCTCTCACCACTCCACTGTTTCAACATAGTACTGAAAGTCTTGACCAGAGCAATTAAATAACAAAAAGAACTGCTTGGCATTTAAATCAGAAAAGTAAAACTCTGTTTACAATTGGCATATTATTTACAGCTGGAATCAAGATTGCCGGGAGAAGTATCAATAACTTCAGATATGCAGATGACACCACCCTTATGGCAGAAAGTGAAGAGGAACTAAAAAGCCTCTTGATGAAAGTGAAAGAGGAGAGTGAAAAAGCTGGCTTAAAGCTCAACATTCAGAAAACTAAGATCATGGCATCTGGTCCCATCACTTCATGGGAAATAGATGAGGAAACAGTGGAAACAGTGTCAGACTTTATTTTGGGGGGCTCCCAAATCACTGCAGATGGTGACTGCAGCCATGAAATTAAAAGACGCTTACTCCTTGGAAAGAAAATTATGACCAACCTAGATATGAAGTTGCAGGATATAACATTATGTTTGTTATATACTTGAAACTAATATAATATTGTACATCAACTACACTTCAATAGTAAAAACATAAGTGAAAAAGAATCATGTCATTAAGTTCTAGGGAATATTTCGTTGCTTTTGAATTTTGATTGAAAAATAATAATGCTTAAGTTGTCATATGTCTCCCCTGGAAGCATCATGTCATAGGTTTTTGTTCTGTTTTGTGTATCAAGCCATATAACAGCAAGGATGTTCATTCTTCCCTCAGGGAAAGAATCTGCACTCGTTGTAAGGAGTTGCCATAGGAGCCACTGAAGAGTTCAAGCCAGGGTCACACTCTTCCTGAGCAGTCCCAGCCAATGACTGAACACATACATGGCAATAATACTAGACCCAAGACATTTCAGCCCAACATGGGACTTTCCTCTAGCTAATCTTAGCTAGGCTGGGAGCCCCAGGGCATTCTCAGAGTTGCATCATAGTTTCAGGCTCTTCCTTTCCCCATCTTTTTTCACTGTCCTGTTCTTTCACAGGTATAAGACCTTGATCATGGCCTGAAGTCTTTCTCTGACTAATTCTG
This sequence comes from Bison bison bison, assembly GCF_000754665.1. Taxonomy (NCBI): domain Eukaryota; kingdom Metazoa; phylum Chordata; class Mammalia; order Artiodactyla; family Bovidae; genus Bison; species Bison bison. The sequence continues at coordinate 10,774,828 of NW_011494826.1, read as the reverse complement.
CTCTCTCCTTCCTTTATCTTTCACAGTAATTCTCTTTTACTATTAATTCCATCTTAGCATATGCTTCCCAAAGTTCTAGAAGCAACACAATTGATATAATATTAGGAGTGGTCTAAAAAAGCAGGAAGGAGCGAAGATGGGATTTTGAAAATAGATTATTCATTACCAGAGTGGTAAGGATGACCCCATCTCAAGTGGAATATGGGACATGGATAATCCATGGCATAAGGTGGCGGCCCTATTACTAAATAGTTCACCAGTGGTCACTTAGGGAAATACGGTGGTTGGCAGAACACCCTGGGTATTGCTGTGATTCAGACTTTGGTCTTTAGGTGCACTGTTCCTCTATACCCTTGGGATTGGCTATACATTTACCTTTTTTAAAAGATGACTTGATACTCTGCAGAGAGATCATGAGAAAATAAGAGTGATTAACAGACAATTAAAAGCTAAATTTGAGGGCAGAAGTCTGTCTTAGATTAATTATTTTCAAAGAGGCTCTTATCTCCTGTTGTGAAAGATAGGATGAAGCCAAGGAAGAGACTAAAGATCTGAACGTTAGGATTACTGAGCTTCAAAGACAATTGAACTCTCAGCCAAGTAAATCTATATTACGGCTAGAGCCTTGGTTTGGAAAACCGAGAAACCTGATACAGGACAGGAAAATCTGGGTGGATACCTCCTGTACACTGTGGCTCTTTGGACTACCCTAAAGTCCTTTGAGCCTCCAGAGACGGTGCAACTGTCCTTTATGGAGCTAGCTCCACCTCTACTCCGGAGAAGGCAACGGCACCCACTCCAGTACTCTTGCCTGGAAACTCCCATGGACGGAGGAGCCTGGTAGTGAGAGAGTCATTTCCTATGCAGGTTGATAGGGAGTCTAGGGGTCCCCAAAGAGAGAGGGGTCTGGAATTCTCAAGGAGGAAAAAAGGACAAACTTTTTTTCTTTCTCCACATTCCTTAGGATTATATACCAATAATGTATCCTGCCTAAGGACAGTCTTTGGATTCAACCTTCTGTTATTTTAAAATGTTAATTATGGGAGTATACCTGGTCTTTACAAGGATGTATCTTGCCTGAGGACAGTGTTATCTTAAAATGTAAATTATGGGAGTAGGTCGGAGGAGGTCTTTACAACCTCCAGACATTCTTTGGATTATATAACCTCATTATTAACACTAGCAAGCGGGTACTCTTTCTGCCCCCTTCTGATGCCTATGTCAGAAGCTTTCTCTATCTCCTTTATACTTTAATAAAACTTTATCACACAAAAGCTCTGAGCGATCAAGCCTCGTCTCTGGCCCCGGATTGAATTCTTCTCCTCCGGGGGCCAAGAATCCCGGTGTATTCGCGTGATTCAACAACAACCTTTCATCAGGCTGCAGTCCATGGGGTCTCTGAGAGTCGGACATGACTGAGCGACTTCACTTTCACTTTTCACTTTCACGCATCAGAGAAGGAAATGGCAACCCACTCCAGTGTTCTTGCCTGGAGAATCCCAGGGACGGGGGAGCCTGGTGGGCTGCCATCTATGGGGTTGCACAGAGTCAGACAAGACTGAAACAACTTAGCAGCAGCAGCAGCCACCTCTACTCTCATTCTGTGAGAAGGCACTATATAATCCTCTCCTATACAAGGTGGCAGAGCTCTCATTAGAAACTTCCCCCAGATGTATAATTAGGATTATTCCATTATAAAATGGCTAGGATGTCAGGGTCACAGGGAAGAAAGAGATTATAACTATAGGAAATTATAAGTATTAGTCAGCATGTGCCAGGACAGGACCTAGAGATTGGATTTTGAGCCTTCTTCGACTGGAATATATAACTGGATAAGAATAGTTGACTTGGGTACACAAGATTTAAAATATGTCCCACCCTTCCAGGGACTAGGACAAACACGCTGCTAAAGTAGCACTTACTTAGAAGCCTAGAGATGGTGTAAAAAGAATGTACGATGGATAAAAGTCTCAACAAGTGGTGCTGGGAAAACTAGATAGCTACATGTAAAACATGAGATTAGAACATTACCTCACGCTATGTACTAACATAAATTTAGATCTTTAATCTATTTTAAAGCCTGAAACCATAAAAATCCGAAGAAAGAACACAGGCAGAACACTCTTTGACATAAATGATAGCAATTTTTTTTAGATATGTCTCCTAAGGCAAGATAAATGAAAGGAAAAATAAACAAATATGACCTAATTAAACTTATAAGCTTTTGCAAAGCAAAGGAAACCACTGACAAAACACCAAAAGATAATCTACAAAAATGGGAGAAAATGTTTGCTAATGATGTGATTGACAAGGAGTTAATACCCAAAATATATAAACAGATCATACAACTCAATATCAAAAAACAAACAACCCAATCAGACATTGAATAGAAGACCTGAATAGACATTTCTCCAAAGATGACACACAGATGAAAAGATGCCCAGCATCACTAATTATTAGAAAAATTCAAATAAAAACAATGAGCTATCACTTCACACCTGTCAGAAAGGCTATCATTAAATAGTCTACAAATAACAAACGCTGAAGATGATATGAAGAAAAGGGAACCCTTGTGTACTATTGGTGGGAATGCAAATTGCTATAGCTACTGTAGAAAACAGTATGGAGTTTTCTCAAAAAACTGAAAAATAGAAGTACCATATGACCCAGGAATTCTACTGCTAGGTATATACTCAAAATGAAAACACTAATGCAAAAAAGTATATGCACCCTAATGTTCATAACAGCACTATTTACAATAGCCCAGATGTGGAAGCAACCCAAATGTCCATCATAGACGATAAATTCATATATAGGAATATTTATAATAATCCATATATATGTAGAGTATTACTCAGCCATAAAAAGAATGGAATTCTGCCATTTGCAACAACGTAGATGGACCTAGAGAACATAATGCTTAATGAAATGAGTCAGAGAAAGACATGTGAGATCACTTATATGCACAATATAAAAAATAACACAAAAGAATATACGTGCAAAACAGAAACAGACTCACAGATAGAGAAACCAAACTTGCAGTTACCATAGGGGATAGGAGAGGGGGAGGACTAAGTTAGGGATATGAGATTAATGGATACAAACTAGTCAGTACATATAAAATAGAAAAGCAACAAGGATATACTGTATAGCATAAGGAATTATACTCATTACCTTGAAATAACTTTCAATGGAGTATAATCTGTAAAAATATTGAATCACTATCCTGTATATCTGGAAACATAATATTGTAAATCAACTATAGCTCAATTAAAAACAGAATGATTATCCATTCTGAGCAAAGTTGTAATGCTTGTGTTGCCAAAGTAGATTATGGGGTGATTCATATTATGGCAAAGATGTATCCTGAAAATGACTGCATACTATTGTAAACTCAGCCAAGTAGAAACCATAACTGTGGCTATTGTGCTGGACGTAGTATCTTTGCGAGAGCCAATTAATGAGTAAATTGTAGACAGCCATTGATTAGTTAAGTGTAGTTTTTTTCCTATCCAATTCAGGAAAGGGTATCAAAAATAGCCCTAGGTGAAACATTCACATAGAATGGACAAGAAAATGCAATTATAAACCATGATAACTCTTCCATGCTATCATAATATAGTCAGAGGAGATCTGGATCATATGAATATGTAAAGAGAGTCACATTGATCCATTATACCCATGAAAACATACTGATTGGGCAAGATGTATGAGCTGACTAGTATACTGAAGGCTTTGATAAGAACCATGTTTTCTGGAAAGCAAGAGAGGGATTTTTATAAGATTCAGGAATCTAATTTTAATAGTTTCTAGAGTTCTATTGACCAGGAATGCACCTAGGTATCTCCAAAGTAAAACACAAATTGCTGCATCTTACATACTTTGCCAAGAAGAAGAAAGCACAGTGCTTGGTCACCCTCTTTGCATCCTGGAGACAGCAATTCCTTATCTTAGATAGTGGTCTGCTCCATAAACTAGGTGATACAAAAGGTTGCCAGTTTTAAAGTGGAGCCTGGAGCAGAAAGGTACGCTTTGGCACGTCCAGAATATGATGCAAGCAACTTTACATCTTCAGTTAGATGATTCAACAGTCCTGATGTAGTCAATGGTAAGAATGGTTCATTGTAGAGTTTATGGGAAAGCCTCTGGGGTTCTGAAGCAAGGCCATGTTATTTACAACACAGAATTATATGTCTTTGGGGAAAAGTTGAAGGAAATGGCAACCCACTCCAGTACTCTTTCCTGGAAAATCCCATGGACAGAGGAGCCTGGTAGGCTGCAGTCCATAGGGTCGCTAAGGGTCGGACACAGCTGGGTAACTTCACTTTCACTTTTCACTTTCATGCATTGGAGAAGGAAATGGCAACCCACTCCAGTATTATTGCCTGGAGAAGCCCAGGGAGGGGGGAGCCTGGTGGGCTGTGGTCTATGGGGTCATATAGAGTTGGACACGACTGAAGTGACCTAAATCAAATCCCTTATGATTATACAGTGGAAGTGAGAAATAGATTTAAGGGACTGGATTTGATAGAGTGCCTGATGAACTATGGACTGAGGTTCATGACACTGTACAGGAGACAGGGATCAAGACCATCCCCATGGAAAAGAAATGCAAAAAAGCAAAATGGCTGTCTGGGGAGGCCTTGCAAATAGCTGTTGTTTCATGTCCAGTTCTAACTGGACATGAAGAAAAGAAGAGACTTGAAAAGGAAAGATAAGCATCTGAATGCAGAGTTCCAAAGAATAGCAAGAAGAAATAAGAAAGCCTTCCTCAGTGATCAATGCAAAGAAATAGAGGAAAACAACAGAATGGGAAAGACTAGGGATCTCTTCAAGAATGTTAGAGATACCAAAGGAACATTTCATGCAAAGATGGGCTCAATAAAGGACAGAAATGGTATGGACCTAACAGAAGCAGAAGATATTAAGAAGAGGTGGCAAGAATACACAGAAGAACTTTACGACCAAGATAATCACGATGGTGTGATCACTCACCTATAGCCAGATATCCGGGAATGTGAAGTCAAGTGGGCCTTAGAAAGCATCACTACGAACAAAGCTAGGGGAGGTGATGGAATTCCCATTGAGCTGTCTCAAATCCTGAAAGATGATGCTATGAAAGTGCTGCACTCAATATGCCAGCAGTGGCCACAGGACTGGAAAAGGTCAGGTTTCATTCCAATCCCAAAGAAAGGCAATGCCAAAGAATGCTCAAACTACCACACAATTGCACTCATCTCACACGCTAGTAAAGTAATGCTCAAAATTCTCCAAGCCAGGCTTCAGCAATACTTGAACTGTGAACTTCCTGATGTTCAAGCTGGTTTTAGAAAAGGCAGAGGAACCAGAGACCAAATTGCCAACATCTGCTGGATCATGGAAAAAGCAAGAGAGTTCCAGAAAAACATCTATTTCTGCTTTATTGACTATGCCAAAGCCTTTGACTGTGTGGATCACAATAAACTGTGGAAAATTCTGAAAGAGAT
>NW_011494826.1:10768411-10769242 GCF_000754665.1 Bison bison bison | reverse complement strand
ACAACAGACTGGTTCCAAATAGGAAAAGGAGTACGTTAAGGCTGTATATTGTCACCCTGCTTATTTAACTTCTATGCAGAGTACATCACGAGAAACGCTGGACTGGAAGAAGCACAAGCTGGAATCAAGATTGCTGGGAGAAGTATCAGTAACCTCAGATGTGCAGATGATACCACCCTTATGGCAGAAAGTGAAGAGGAACTGAAAAGCCTTTTGATGAAGGTGAAAGAGGAGAGTGAAAAAGTTGGCTTAACACTCAACATTCAGAAAACTAAGATCACGGCATCTGGTCCTATCAATTCATGGGAAATAGATGGGGAAACAATGGAAACAGTGATAGACTTTATTTTTTGCGGCTCCCAAATCACTGCAGATGGTGACTGCAGCCATGAAATTAAAAGATGCTTACTCCTTGGAAGGAAAGTTATGACCAACCTAGATAGCATGTTCAAAAGCAGAGACATTACTTTGCCAACAAAGGTCCGTCTAGTCAAGGCTATGGTTTTTCCAGTGGTCATGTACAGATGTGAGAGTTGGACTGTGAAGAAAGCTGAGCACCGAAGAATTGATGCTTTTGACCTGTGGTGTTGGAGAAGACTCTTGAGAGTCTTTTGGACTGCAAGGAGATCCAACCAGTCCATCCTAAAGGAGATCAGCCCTGGGATTTCTTTGGAAGAAATGATGCTAAAGCTGAAACTCCAGTACTTTGACTACCTCATGCGAAGAGTTGACTCATTGGAAAAGACTCTGATGCTGGGAGGGATTGGGGGCAGGAGGAGAAGGGAACGACAGAGGATGAGATGGTTGGATGGCATCACTGACTCGATGGAC